>NW_028098002.1:0-924 GCF_014824575.4 Sturnira hondurensis
ACTAGAAAATCAGGAAACTCTGAAGGCAGGCATGACCTGATGCTAGCACTGAATGTTCCACTGGGATATCAGGGATGATAGATACATTGCATCATTTGAAGCTTCCTTTGCTTTCTATAGCTCTATAGATATAAACTGGATGCTTAAGTTCATGCATAGGTAGTAACTCTTTTTTTTTATATGTTATTTATTTATCTTTAGAGGGGAAGGGAAGGAGACAGGAAGAGAAACATCAATGTATGGTTGCTTCTTGTGCATTCCCTGCTGGGAACTGACCCCTGCCGGGAACTGGCCTGCAACCCAGGAATGTGCCCTGACTGGGAATCGAACCTCAATCGTCTGGTTCACAGGCCCGTGCTCAATCCACTGAGCTACACCAGCCAGGGCGGGAGTAACTCTTTATCTCATGAAACATATCTCAAAGAGCCTCTGTCTTCAGCATGACTAATGGACACTGACATTGACAGACCTCTGTGTTCCTTCAATTGTTATCTATAAATAAGACCTGTTTTGTATGACTATAGCCTTTTGACATTGATTAATGAGCTACGCATGCTGTGTACATCTACACATACCATTTCCCAAGAAAGATATTTGGGAAAAGGGCTTAGAGAATTCCCCACTAAAGGTGATCACCACCCCTTTTCCTGCTGGAATAAGAAGATTGTGTCCAGGATGACTCATTCTCATCTGCAGCAGCCAGCAGAGTTCAGTGGATGGAGTTCATCCCACAGTCATAAATGTATCAATTGAATGAATGCCAATTAATTTAATTGTCAGTAAAATCATGGCTTCTTATAAATAAGAATTCTAGTTATGTTGGAAAGACATTGTATGATTTGACAATAGAAGGCACAAGATATATAAACACTTGAAGAAATAGAAGAAAATAATTCATTCCAAAGCTGGTTGTTTCTGAATGAA
>NW_028098003.1:0-1554 GCF_014824575.4 Sturnira hondurensis
AAAAGAGAGTGTTTCAAAAACCAGGTTACCTCAGTCAGCTTACCTGACCCCCAAAGAATAAAGTTGTAAGGCTGCTGCTATCCAAGTATGGTCCAGCAACCCCTAAGGAGGCCCCTTCAGAAGGGAGTTCATACCACACTCAGTGAGTCCTCTCTCCTGTGTGAGATCAGTACTCAGCCAAAGACTCAAAGTGATCTGTGTGCTTTTGCAGTTCTCATATTCTCTCTCTTTCTCTCTCTCTCTGTCTTGCTCTCTCTCAGAAGATCCCTCCTCTCTAGTGAACTGTTCCACCAGTTCCAGGTATTTCTACATTTGCAAACTTGTCTTCTGTCTCATCAGCACAGTGAGACAGCTGGGTTATTTTGCTATGCTCTCCCTGCACTGAAACAGCCTCCAGGAAGCAAGCTGGGGCAATATTAGGACTCACTTCACTGTTTTTATCTATATCTGTGCCACCTGTAGTCCAGTGTCCAAAACTCGTTTCATTATTTTGTCCAGCCTTCTGTTTGGAAGGCCAAAGCCTATAGTACTCTAATTTTGCCAGTGAAACAGAAATCACAGTAATTTATTATATTTGCATTTTACAAATGCAGCAGTCCATGAAGGATTGGGGGAAAACTGGTTATTCAACCACAGATTATTTGAGAAGAACTGCATTACAAATGCTTCTTGTATGGCATTGAATCTTGTTGGATGAATAAAACTAAGTCAGGTAAAGGATTGGAGGATAGTAGGGAGCAGTTTCTAGGCAGAGGGATCCTACTCTGCTCATGAGAATCATGGGGACATAATGCATATGAAGAGACCTCAGACTATTCCACTGAAAACTTGTGCCTGAGATTATCTGGGAATTATTAGATCTCTGTACCATGGAAGAAAAGACAGAAGTTATAATTAAGGCTCCCCTAAGAGTACTGATGAACTTACAGATTGAATGCTCAGTACTTTCTTCTTAGAGTTCTATCCCATTCTCCTGTGTCTACCCCACTAAGTGTTGTTAGAAGAAATCATGTCCAGGACACTGTTGTGGTGTAATTTGAGTGATAAACACCAGGGGGCAATGCTTCCTTCTGATTTGGTTTCTTGGTTGTGTTCAGGTGGTGCTTTGACTCTGGTGCCTCTGAAGCAACAAAAAAGACTGCTGTGCAGAAAGGGGCTCTAAGTTATGGGTGAGCAGTGTCTGTAAGGGCCGACTGGGGACCAGCCTTATTGCATTCGGTGTTTTCCAGGGAGCAAGGATCATTTTCTTCTGCCAACATGCTTTCTGCCACCTGTTCTGCCCTTCTTGTGATCTTAATACTCAGTAAGTAACATTTTATCTGAAATGTTAATGATTTTTCATTTTTCTATAATTGTAGATAACTTTTAGTTTTCTTCTTTGGCTGAAAGTTCTTCCTATACATTTCTATCATAACAAATTAATTTTTTTTAGGAGGGACCAGTGGAGACTCAGTGAACCAGACAGAAGGCCCCGTTACCCTCCTTGAGAGGACAAGTGTGACCCTGAACTGCACTTACCAGAGCAGTTATCCTTTCCTTTTCTGGTATGTCCAG
>NW_028098004.1:0-523 GCF_014824575.4 Sturnira hondurensis
AGGTATGCATAAGAAGAAAGAAGTTCTGAAACAATTCCAAATAGGACTGAATTATGGACACTGGTAGAAAGAATAATTTGGTTATTCACTCAACGAATACTTGCTGCCCACTGTGAGCAGGGCCCAAGATTTAACTGAGCAGAAACAACAGTGAGTTGGAGAGGACTTCCAACCTATAGAATTAAGACAGAACAGCATTAAAGAACGAGAAGCCATGTCCCCACAGGCCTAACTCTACATTCTATCCCCATCTGGCCTAACTCAGGCATCATTTTTTAAAAACGTTGGTAGAATATACATAACATAAAATTTACCATTTTAACTATTTTTAAGTGTACAGCGCAGTGGCATTAGGTACATTCCTATTGTTGTGCAGCCATAACCACCATTGGGAATTTTTTTCATCTTCTCAAACTGAAGCTCCTTACCTGTTCGCCAATAATTCCCTAGTCCCCCACTCCTGCATACCCTGGCAACTGCCATTCTATTTTCTATCTCTATGAATTTGACTTTCCGAGGTACC
>NW_028098005.1:0-1042 GCF_014824575.4 Sturnira hondurensis
CGTGAACTCTGAGAAGGCGATCCTCCTTCCCTTCCCGCGGGTCGCTGTCGTGCCCAAACCGTGCGCGTCTGGCAGGGTTGGAGAGCGGCCCTTTGGGGGACTCGATCGGGTGCGGTGCCGGCTCAGCTGCGACCGGGAGCTTCCGGGGGCTGCGGCGGAATTCAGCCAGGATGCGGGCCAGGCTGGAGAGGTCAGGTCCTGCGCTCCCCTGCACCGCCGGGAAAGACAGCCCAGAGACATTATTTACTAAGAAAAGGTCGTTAACCCGCGAACGTTCTCAGTCCCGGCGTCCGGGGTTTACCTACGCTGACGACAGTGGCTCAACCCTAAAGCTTCGGTTTACTGGCATCCCGGGCGCAGGGCGGCGTCTGCACTTAGTCCAGTCGAGCGTCCACTCTCGGAGAGGCCGGACCACGGGACTGTGGCTGTGGGGGGAGGGGGAGAGACACCCCTCCCGTCTTGTGGGCATCTGGAGAGCACCATGCTCTGGCCGCAGCCACGAGGAAACGGCGCGAGCGGGACGCGTGCAGCCAGAAGAGCTATAGAAGATGCAGGCGCTCGCTCGGGTGTTTGTTCTTCTGATGGCTCGGAGCTTCTATCTCTTCTCTTTAACAGGCAGGCTGCACATTAATCTCGCAAGATCGCAGTTGAGGTGCAACGCGAGTGTGGAGGAGGGGGGCGGACACTAGGGAGTGTGGAAGGTGTGATTACCTCGCCTGTGTTGCTGTCAGCCCCGCGGCTCCAACGAAGGCCTGACAAAGGGGAGGTTAGGGTGCAGGCGGAAGGTCGGCAGCCCCCACCAAGGGGCCACTGGGAGTCTTCCCGAATAACTCAAGAAATGGCCCCAAATGCTGTGCCTTTATATGCTAATGCTAATGAGCAAAATAAAACCTTTAAACGATGTGTTTAAAATTAATGGAAGAGGTTCGGGACCACTGTATCAAAAACGGAAAACAGAGGCAGCAGCAAGAGCGAAGCTGTCGTCTCCACGCTTCAGTGTCCATTCTAAATGTGTTAGCCTTTAAATGATGTGGTTTTAGAG
>NW_028098006.1:0-527 GCF_014824575.4 Sturnira hondurensis
TTCTTTCTTTCATTGCTTTTTTAGAGAGAGAGGAAGGGAGAGAGAAACATCAGTGTGAGAGAGAAGCACTCACTGACTCAATCCCTTAAGTGCCCAGACCAGGGATTGAGTGCACCTGGCCTGGGGATTGAACCCGAGAGCTAGGTATGTGCCTTGACCTGGAACTGAACCCACAATCTTTTGCTTACAGGAGAATGCTCCAACCGACTGAACTATACTGGCCAGGGCTAATTTTTAGGTTTTAAGAATTTTGATTTTTCCCTCTATTTTGATAAATGGTTTAAGTATGATAAAACCCTTTTATCATACTGAAACAATTTATCAAGTTAATGAAAGTTTTAAAAAAACACATTGAGAAATCAAAGTTCTCCTATTCTTTGACATTTTCTTGAAATATACATTTAAATTATACAGAACTGGGTAAAAAACCCAAACACCCAATGCAACATAGCTTCTATCTGTTAAAGAAAACTCTCAAACAATGCCAGTTTTGTTTCCTCCTTTCCAATTTGGATGCCTTTTATTTC
>NW_028098007.1:0-8052 GCF_014824575.4 Sturnira hondurensis
TTCTACAAAAAAAGGTGCTTTTTCTCAGTTTTTCTATATGTAGTTTCCTTTTCTTTCTTGCTTTTGTTTAGATTAATTGAATGTTTCCTCTCATTTGTCAGCTACAAGTTTAAAATTTGTTAAATTATATTCTTAGTTGGCTCCCTACACATTTTAATATGTATACTTTAGACTTCAAAGTTCACAGTTAAAGTAAAATTAAAACTTTCCTATCCCAAATAATTCAAGGTCCCTTGAACACTCTTACCTTCTCCTCCTTCTGCCCACATATTATTACTACCAATTAGTTTAGTTATATCTCTTTTTTTAAACATGTCAAAGATCTTATGATTCTTATTTTATACAGCCAATGTTTATTTAGATTTACCCATGTGTCTGCTGTTTTCTACTCACTATTGCAAGTGAGAGAATCTTTGTGGGATTTTCTTTCCTCAGTTGTGAAGTATGTATTTTCAATTTTTGGGGGGGATAGTGTGCTGGTGAGAAACTCTCAGCTTTTCCTTGTCTGAAAACGTCTTTATTTCCTCCTCATTTCTGAAAGATCATTTGTCAGGGTATAGAAGTCTAGTTTGGAGTTATTTTTTCTTAGGCTTTGAAGATATTAACCTACATCTTCTGCCTTCAAGGTTGCTGTAGAGAAGAAAGTCTTTAATTTTCTTCCTTTCTTGGTCATCACCTTTGTCTTTGCTGTTCTGCAGACTCAACATGATGTTTTGAGATGTGGATTTTTCTCACTTATGTCACATAGAATTTATTACCTTCTTCATCTTAAAAAGTTATTGCCCTGTTGGGTGTAGCTCAATGGATTGAGCGCGGGCCTGCCAACCAGACGCTCGTGGTTCGGTTCCCAGTCAGGGCACATGCCTGGGTTGCGGGCCGGTTCCCAGCAGGGGACCCACGAGATGCAACCATACATTGATATTTCTCTCCCTCTCTCCTTCCCTTCCCCTCTAAAGATAAATAAATAAAATCTTTAAAAATATTTAAAAAGTTATTGTCTTTCATTTGCCCTACAAATTCCCACTTATTAATAATTAAAATATAATTTTCTCAAATCCCTCTCCTGCAAGCTCTCTCTCTTCCTATTGTACAATTCTGATCAAGTGTAGATTAGACCTTTACACTAACTTCTCTCTGTTTTTAAAAAATTTCCCCATAACTTTATTTTTTAAATTTATTTTCTTGATTATGCTATTAAAGTTGTCCCATTCCCTCCTTAATTCCCCTCAGTCATGCACACTCCCACCCACCCACATCCCCCCCAACACCACCTTAGTTCATTTCCATGGGTTGTACATATGGGTTCTTTGGCTACTCCATTTCCTATACTATTTTTAACATCCCGCTGTCTATTTTGTACCTACCATTTATGCTACTTATTCCCTGTATCTTTTCCCACATTTTCCCTTAGCCCTCTCCACTCTTTACCCTCCACGTGATGTCCATTTTTGTGATTCTCTTCCTGTTCTAGTTTGCTTAGTTGGTTTTTGTTTTCTTTTAGGTTCAGTTTGTACTAATTGTGAGTTTGTTGTTATTTTACTGTTCATATTTTTGATCATCTTCTTTTTCTTAGATAAGTTTCTTTAAAATTTCATATAATAAGGACTTGGTAATGATGAACTCCTTGAACTTACCTTATCTGAGAAGCACTTTATCTGCCCTTCCATTCTAAACGATAGCTTTGCTGGATGGAGTAATCTTGAATGTAGGTCTTTGCCCTTCATGATTTTGAATACTTCTTTCCAGCCCCTTCTTGCCTGTAAGTTTTCTTTTGAGAAATCAGCTGATAGTCTTATGGGAACTCTTTTGTAGGTAACTGTTTCCTTTTCTCTTGCTGTTTTTAAGATTCTCTCCTTATCTTCAGTCTTGGGTAATGTAAAGATGATGTGCCTTGGTGTGTGCTTCCTGGGCTTCAACTTCTTTGGGAGTCTCTGAGCTTCCTGGACTTTATGGAAGTCTAGTTCTTTTGTCAGATTGGGAAAGTTTCCCTTCATTATTTGTTCAAATAACTTTTCCACCTATTCCTCTTCCTCTTTCCCTTCTGGTACCCTGGTGATTCAGATGTTAGAACATTTAAAGATGTCCGGGAGGTTCCTAAGCCTCTCCTCATTTTTTTGAGTTCTTGTTTCTTCATTCTGGTTCTGTTCTGGTTGAATGTTTATTTCTCCCTTCTGCTCCAAACTGTTGATTTGAGTCCTAGTTTTCTCCCGTCACTGTTGGTTGCCTGTACATTTTCCTTTATTTCACTTTTTATAGCCTTCCCTTTCCCCTCTATTTTGCGATCATACTCAACCATTTGTGTGAGCATCTTGATTACTAGTGTTTTGAACTGTGCATCTGATAGGCTGGCTGTTTCTTCACTGCTTAGTATCTTTTTCTGGAGCTATGATTTGTTCTTTCTTATGGTCCTTTTTTTCCTTTTTGCTTCTGTGCACCTGTTGTGTAGTAAGGGGAGGATCCTTAGGTGTTTACCAGGGTGGGGCAACCCACATCACTGAGTCATGGAGTTGTGTGTGGGGAGGGTTCTGAGAGGGAACAGTACTACTTGCTTAGCTCTCTGCCAGCTTTCAATCATTTCCCCCACCACCCACAAGTAAATTGGGCCCTTCTGGTGCTGATTCCTGGGTGGGTAGTTTGGTGTACATTGTAGAACCCTGTGGGTCTCTCCAGTGAACTCTCCTAAGAGGCAGGAAATTTCCCTCAGCACCGCAATGACAACAGATTTTTGCAGCCAGAGGTTTTGAGGCTTTGTTTCCCTGCATTGGAGCCCTGGGTTGCATGGTCTGTCCCACTTCCCAGTTCACTTCTCTGTGTTTATGAACCAATATCATGTGTTCTTTTTCTCTCTTTGTGCCTTATTATAAAAATTGTCTCATACTTATGTTTTAGTTTCTAATTCTCTTTAGCTTAATTTGTTATTAAAGCTATCAATTCAATTTTTTATTTAATATTTCTCATATCTATAAGTTATATTTTATTTCTTTCCAAAATAGTTTGATATTCTTTAATATTATTCCTTGCTTATATATTTAATCTTTAAAAAGTTTGTTTAAGCTTAACAGAGTAGGTAAGAAGCATTTCACAGGAGATGTTAAGGATCGGGCACCCTCGGTGCATCTATCCCAGGGTTAGCCTCTATGGTATTTGCTCTTTGTTCCATTTCATGAGGTGCCAATACTTTCAAAATGAGGCAATTGTATATAAGAGGAGAATGTGGCTGTCTGTGTAGAATTCCAGAGATCTGGCAGGCCAGGTTGAAGGGAACTGAGAGAGTGATCATCAGCCATGAAGGTGGGAGTCAGGATGGGCCACTCTTCCCTGTGCTACTGGAGACAGAGCACACTGGTGGAGGGTTCTCCCATTCCAAATAACACTGCCAGGGCTTCATGGCTGAGAGAGCTGTTTTTGTTCCTTAGTGCTGGCCTGTCAACTCTAGTCAACAGTCCCTCCCCAATAACAAACTGGAACCTCTCCTGCTTCTGGGCACTGTGGGTTGCTGGGTACTTGATGAGCTGGCAGCAGTGGGTGAGCCAGGAGCCAGGACTCTGAGCTCTACTCCCAGCTCTGCCCAAGCCCCTCTGGGTCATCTCAGCCTGAGAAAGTGGTTCTCAGCCAGGGCCCCTGAACCACTGGGAGTGGGATCTTCTGGCAATATCCACTCAAACAGCCAAGTAGAAGTAGCATTACTTTCTTTATATTTCCTTGAATATTGCAGTGAATGGCAGCATTTCCCAACTTCCCAGTCTCTGAGAATGCCCTTTGCTGCTCTCTGTGACCATTAGCTTCCTGCTACTGTGACCATTTCAGGAAATCCCCAGGAGCTGGATGGGGTCATAAAATCACTTCTGGTTGAGTTTAGGTCAGATGGGCCCCTCCTGGAGCCAGGAAGACACCATAACTATCCTCAGAAGCTCAAGGGAACACCTGCTGCTGCCATCACCACTGCTGTTTCTGAACCTGTCAGAGCATCGAGTCCCAACTGAGGCTGCTCTTGCACTGTCCCAGCCCTGCTACAGAGCTAGTGCACACGTCATCTCTGCTAAGGTGACACTTTAAATTTAGCTTTGAAATTATGAGACCGATGTTCAAACAAGTTGAAAATATAGAAAATAATAGAACAGAACCGATGTACCTACCTCCCAGGTTTTGTTTAATGGATGTGAACATTTTGCCATAGTTGTTTCAGATGATTTTTTCGCTTTTGAAAGCAATTAAATGTTAGATACAGCTAAAATCCTACCCTGGTCTTCTCTCTTTCTTCTCTCCACAATGGCCTAACCTGCTGAAATGAGCATGCTTTCATAGAGGGTTTATAGTTTTTAGAAATATGGTGTGTATGTAATAGCTAGCATTGCTTTTTGTGTTTTAGCAATATTGAAATGTCATAGGTGATTACCGCAGAATTGCAGATATGTGGGTAGAAATGAAATACTCACATGGTGCTGTGATTACTGACTGTCCACTTGGAAACGGGAAAATTAAGTCTCCACATTCTATCTTGCACCAAATGTCAAATATATCAAAGACCTGCCCTCTCCAAACTGTTTCTTCCAGGGACCTGATCCTGACCTCACAGCTAAAGGCCCTTAGGACACCACTGAGTCAGAAGTCTAGCTTGCCTTCCTGTGTAGTGCCCGAATGGAACCAAGTTAGCTCCTGGGCCTCCTGTGGGTAGCCCCCTGCCCTACCCACATTCCACAGCCAGAGCCTCCTCCCTCCACCTGTACTTACCTAGGCTTAGGTACAATATGAGCACGGGGCAGCTGAGATTATGCTGAAGCAACTGTATCTCAGTGAGACAAGTTATCTGGAAGACAAAGAAACCCCAGAATCTAAGCTAGAGGTTATCTCACCTATTCTTCTCCTATTGATCATTGCTCATCCAAAAACAGCTATGTGAATATTTAGTTTAATTGTACTGAACACCCCATGTAGAAGCTGGGTGCTTTATACATGTTAACTTCTTTAATCTTCTGAAAAACCTTATGAAGTAGATACTAATATAACCTGTGTTGCACAGGTTAGCAGCAGAGATTTAGAGAGTTTAAGAAACTTGTCCTGGGTTAAGTGTGTATCTCAGGACAGTTATGTCCACTTACCATTTTCTAGGCTAGCTCTAATCTCTTCTCAAGTGTATCCTGAATGGTTTTTGATAGGAGCTGTGGTTCCTTCATCAGGTGGGAACTCCCTCAGCTCACCCAATACACTCCATGATTCCATCATGTTGAGTCCACACTAACAAATAAATTCACCATAAACTATTGAAGTCTACTGATAGACTTACTTTGACCTGCATGACTTGCATTTTTTCACTGATTTTTTTTTAGAGAGAAAAAGAGGGAGTGGGAGAGAGAGAGAGAGAGAGAGCATGACTGATTTCTTGTTCCATTAATTTATACATCCATTGTTTTCTTTCTTGTATGTGCCCTGCCTGAGTATCTAAACCCGGACCTTTGTGTGCTGGGATGGCCCTTTAACCACCTGCAGCACTGAGCCAGGGCCTTGCATGACTTGCACATTATGTTCATTACTCCATGATCTGTGCACAGAAATGCACAGAAACACAAATGTTCGATTTCAGAACTCTCTTGGGTTTCTGTTTATTGTACTGCCAGCTAGCTTTCTCTGCCTCTGGGAGAACTGGTTTGGGTTGTTTCCCCAGCAGAGCATTTGGAGGACATGTTTGCCTTGTACCACTCTCTGAGTCAGCTCCTGCAATCTGAGTTCAGAGTTCAGCGTTCCAGGTCCGCCTGTTTTCTGATTTGCCCCCTGCCATCTCCATGCCAGGTCCAACCTTTGCCCTTCTCTGCCCCGCTGGGAGGCTGATTGCTGCATGCTGACTCCCCCAGGCTCTCTTGCTATCTCCCTCATGCTTGGGTTTGGACGATAGGAGACACCACTAAGAGCTTGGAGGGTGGGATGTGAATGGGGCTGTGACATTTCTTCTCTGCTCCTTCCCTCTCCAGAATCATTTCTCTGGCAATATTTGCTCCTACCAGACTTCAGGAATGCTGTCTTCTCCCTTTTTTCCTTTAGCTAAGTGATGTCAATGTGTTTTCTGCTGTGGCCAGTCTCTGGAAGCCATGCCATACCTTGTTTGATTCCTTAGTTCTGTTATCTCTCTAGAAAGAGCTTTGCATTCATGTCTTTTCATGTGAAACATCTGCAGTGAATTGTTTCCTGTGGGATCCTGACTGTCACAACCCAGGACAGGAGGGAGAAATAGCAGACTCTCTCCAGACAAGGCTAGGGCTTGGGAAAACCTTATTTAACAGACTTTGGGCTGGGCAAGTGAGGGCTACACCTGCCTCACTGTGAGGCTTTGGAGAATTCCCTGACCTTCTCTGGGCCCAAGTGGCTTGTCCATCAATCTCGGAAGGACTGGATTTGATGATCCTCCTCAACACCTTGAAAGTAGTATGGCACGTTCTTTAGTGTCAAGTTTGTATTATGGTCTTGGGGTAAAGTTGGTTCTTTTCTGATCCAGGATGTCTCTTCTGGAGCCATAACCTAGTCTTGACAGTGCCTCTCAAAAGGAGACTCAAAGCATCATATGCCTGGCATTTGTGGAAGCCTCCCAGTGGCCCATATCAAAAGAGAAAATAGAAAGTTCAGGCAAAGCTGAGCCTCAGGTTCATTACCTGGAACATGATATAGAGTGAGTACCTAGGAGTGCTTCATTTGGGTTAAATGGGGCTTCAGTGTGTAGAAGCCTCCTGAAACAACGAGATGCTTATATGAAAAGGCAGTTGTTATGCCAGTGATTTTACCAAGGAACTAAGGCAACGATATCCTTCATGTGATTTCTTTGAAGCCTGCTACGTGGGTTCTCTCCAGCTGTTTTGAGACTAGTCAGCCAGGCTGTTTCTGCTGTTTTCTGTGACTTTGGGTCTGCTTTCTCTTTCTTATGGAGCACCACCCTCTGGACTGCTGCTGCTGGTTCGGCTGGGGGAAGGATCAGGCAAGGTGCCAGCATGTAGAGTATAAGTGAACCAGAAAGCTGCAGGAGGAGCCTAGGTGACTGCAACTCCAACCATGGGGCCTGTATTGTTCTCCTTGAGCCTCTCCCACCTGTGCCTGTGGGCGCCTGGACTGATCTTGGTCTTAGGCTTCCTGAAGCTCATTCGCCTGCTGATGCGGAGGCAGTTTTTCACCAGGGCTATGGACAGCTTCCCAGGGCCCCCTACCCACTGGCTCTTTGGGCATGCCCTTGAGGTACGTGGGCAGTGATATGAAGAGGGAGGGGTAGAGAAAGAAAATGATTTTTCTTCAGAGAATCCATCCGAGGCTCCTGGGGGCCAAGGCAGGAGACCTTACTAGGGCAGGGAAATGATATCCTGGGAGCCATGGTTTCCATTCAGCTTTACCACCTAATCTCCCCCTTGATCCATCTTCTGTGCTTGCCTGGCAGGGGGCAATTTAAAGTTGGAGCACAAGCAGGCCACAGACTCTATCCCATCATTTTGAGGTCCAAGATTCAGACAAATTTTCTGCTAAGGGCTTGGTGATAACATCGGGGCAAAAATCCTGGACAGTTTGATAAAACTAGGCAGTCTTGTTTGATGCTTAATAAACATCCTCTTTGTTCTGTGCAATGTAGAGATTTCAATTTTATGGCAGAGAATTATGAAGTAAAGGCCGAGATGAGTACTGTCACCCAAAGAACACCTAGGACATCTAAACTGTTAGTGTCACTAATGGTGGGGTTCTCCTGGCCGTGGCTAAGGGATGGCTAAGGATTTGTGACATCATCTTGGGTTCATATCCTCACTTGCTCTGCCCAGTTACTTCAGGGTGGGGAGACCACCTTATCATCCATTGTCAGGAACAGCTCTTAGCTCCTTACCTTCAGGATCTAGATCAGAGATTTCTGCACACAGGGAAAGAAAAACCTGCACTGGAACCAACCAGGAGAGCAGATTCCTTGAGCCAAAGCCCTTGGAGATCCTACTTAGCATATTGCAAGTACAAGCCTGAATTAAAGAACTTCTATGACAGCATTGCTCTCTAGCCAGGTTTAAGAGCCCAGATGTAGATGCCAGAGAGTAAGGC
>NW_028098008.1:0-836 GCF_014824575.4 Sturnira hondurensis
TGACCATGTTCTTGGTTTATGTATTTATTATACTATGCATTTTATATGCTGTGACAGGGTACAGCCAGGGTCTCCGCCAGGACTTGGGGTGTCCAGGAAATATTAAAAAATTATAGGATGTCGCCCTGGCTGGTGTAGCTCAGTGGATTGAGCGCGGGCCTGCGAACCAGAGAATTGCGGTTTGATTCCCAGTCAGGGCACATGCCTGGGTTGCAGGCCGGTTCCCTGTAGGCCAACTCCCTGCAGGGGACGCATGAAAGGCAACCATACATTGATATTTCTCTCCCTCTCTCCTTCCCCTCTAACTTCCGCCAAGATGGAGGCATAGGTGGAAACACTGTGCCTTCTCCCGCAACCAAGTTTGAATACAACAAAGGTTTGGAGAAACAAAGACACAACCAAAGGACAGAAAATTGAATTATACGGAAGTCCGACTACATCTAACCGTTCAACGGGGACGGTAAGAGGGGCAGAGCCAGCAGCGAGCAGGGTCGGGCAGGACAGGGCCCCCGACCCAGGAGCGCAGACAGACGGGAACCAGTTAGGGTGCGAGGCAGACCTCGGGCACATATTTGCGCACAGTGAGACAGACCACACAGGCCCCAGGGGGCGAGGGCTGACGGTGGTGGCACACTCTCGTGCAGTGGGACGAAACGCGTGGGCCCGGTGACGGCAGCAACTGCGGCACTGGTGAGGGCTGTGGCGGCAGGTGGCGGACAGGACGCCATAGTCCCTCTTTGACCCCGCCCCCACATACAATGTCACAACCCAGGGACTTAGTTGCCCCTGCTCTAGTGAACACTTTAGGGCTCTGATCCTGCTATGGAACAGGCACG
>NW_028098009.1:0-1384 GCF_014824575.4 Sturnira hondurensis
AGAAATATAAGGGAAGTACATCTACAGTGATTCCAGAACACAAATATAAGCTGTGGTAACTCAACATGGGAAGTAGTTCTTCAAAGAAGAATTGATATTTCAACAGGCCTTAAAAGATAAACAGAATTTTCCCTTCAACTATTTTTTTTCATACGGAAAGGGACTAGGAATGACGAGGAAAAAATCAGAGAAGCATAGAAGGGGATGTTGTTATCAACAAATGGAGACCAGTTACATTAAGTTTACCAATGGAAGTCCACTAATGTTAGAAGAGTAGAATGGAGTTGGAGTTATACAATTGCTCAGGGACAAGACTATGAAAAGTCACACATGCCTCCAAATGCAATTCATGCTTTATTTATTACAAATCAAAATGGTTAGTGTGTATCGATGTCAGAGATTTTTGTTTTGGAAGTAGAAAAGACAAATGAGAGAAAAACACATGAGAAAAAAATATAGGAAATTTGCATAAAGCTTTCTTTCTTTTCCATTTAGTCTATGGTCTGCTTTTTCAGGACTCTATCTTCAGACTCTAGTGTCTGGAAATTAACAGTTCTAAATCATATTACTGAATAAGGAAATGAGTCATTTGAAATAGGCTCCTAAGGAGGCAGCAATTAGGCATAAACAAGACAAATGTTAAGGACAGAACCTGCAGGTCAAGTGGGGCATCTCTCCTACAGCTATTTATAAGTAAATCCCTTATCTACTTGTATCTGTGGAAACATTGGTGGTGGTCTGTGGATAAAGTGTAGCTTTTGAAACTGTGGAACTACTAGTAGACAATGAATTCATTTTTTTAAGAATCTAGTTGAGTATTATTTGACATAAATACAACAGAGCAGAACGTAGTAGAGCACGAGAGAGCATACAGAATAAGCGTTCCTGACAGCATTAGGACGATGTGGAATTGTGTCTGCACAGATACAATGGTGTCTGGCAAAACGATGCCACTGCAGATTTGCCTTCCTTTATGCTATCTATGTTAACATTTTTCAGTAAAACAAAAGCTTACGCATTTTAACAAGGCAGCTTATAGTTTTACATACCTCACTGAATAAGGCCTTTGAATCGAAGTCAAGGCAATGCAGACTGTTCTACAGCAGCCACCTTTGCATCCACAATGGGTGTGGGAGAAGAGAAGTGTGCCTACCCCACACGTATCTCTGTCTGCTCTCCACCCTGTTCCCAGAATACCAGTCTGATACCACTGTCTGTTAGCAACAAAATCTCTACAAGGTGTTAAAATATAAAAACACCACGCACGGGAATGGCCACTTGAATTTCCCTTCTTTCTCTGCTTCCTCATGTAGGTAGATACCTTGAAGAGATATGACGCAGATCAACTGCACCCAAGTTAAGGAGTTTATTCTCACGGGCCTCA
>NW_028098010.1:600000-860889 GCF_014824575.4 Sturnira hondurensis
CAGCCAATGAAAAAACCTGTTGTTAACAGAGTAAAAATTAGAAATTACAGAAATCATTATGCTATAAATTGAGTTGTTCCCAAAGCTCTCTCTCTCTCTCCCTCTCTCTCTCTCTCTGTCTCTCTCTCTGCATATGCATGCATTAAGGGAAGGCCATATAATGATAAGGTGGCACCTGCAATCCTTATCTTGAATCTCCAGCCTCCAGATCTATGAAAAATATATTTTCTTAATTTAAATCACCCAATCTATGGCATTGTTATGGCATTCTAAGCAGACTAAAGCACACTATAAATATATAGCAAGTATTTTCCACTTAAAATACCTCATTAAAAATATTTACAACATTCTGCTACATAGTCCTCAGAAATCATTTCATGAATAAAAAATTCATAAAGCAAATTTATTAAAATAGTTTGCTAAAATAAAAAAACATTAAAGAGTAAGGAAATGAAATATTTTAGTCAAGAGATTACATAATATAAAGTAAGACAGATACTTTGTAATGAACTAACACCTTACCAAGTACAACATCAATTTCTTTACACTACCCTATCATCAAAAGGTACCAAACAATTATTGTCATATTTTTTCTCCGAAAGATGTCAGAAAGTGAAGACTTGCAGACTTCCCCATTATTTGTCTATAGTATGTAGTTTTGTTTCACAATCAATGCAGTCAATTCACTGGAGAGGAACAGAGAGAAAGATTCTAAATTATCAATCTTCTCTTCAATGAGCTATTTTTCAAAGGGCAAAAGAAGAGTGTATTGCCATATACGATGATCATCAAATATAAAAAGAACTTTCTATTTTGAGAAAAGGATGTTTCATGTTAAAATTGTATAAAGCCAAATCATACTCAGTGGTTTTATTTAGCTCCTCAGTTTTATGTAAATGTTGTAATATAGATTATCAGACCTTATTCAAACTCCACTTGGGATTAAATAAAATAATTGAAAACAGAAAAATGCTCAAATTGGATAAAAGTATCTGACTGGATAAAAAATTTAACTTGCAGAAGATTAGTTGGGACAAATGAGGTCTGGAATCTGTGATCTTCCTGAACATGCTGACAGTCCTGTTTTGGAAAACAAGTCTTTATAGTATTTCCTGGATGACTATCTTTCAGTTCAAAGAGAGGTGAATATATCTTTGGAAATCCAGGTGTTATGCTTTGCAGTAGACACACCTGTATAATTATTATTTTGCCAGTGTCAACTTATCTTTTGCTTGAGATATGCAGAAACAAAATAAATGAAACCAGTGATCCTAATAGAAAGCACATATAGAGGATAAGGAGCAAGAAAGGTAACTTTGTAAATGTTTAGAATAATCTGTCCTGGTATAGTTTTTGAGAACCCTTCCTTCTGATCTTTCAATTGGTAATATAATTTGTCTATCTTTTGAAAATAGCAATAGAATATTTGGGGGCATATACCATTTGTGATGACCAGCAATTGGCAATACTATAAAAATACAAAGAAGTATAAGTCATGGCCATTCTCCTTAAAGTACTTTGGCTTACAGAGCAGGTAATAAAGCATACTAATAACTTGATGAAGCAATATGTGCTAAGTCTTTAAAGATGGGCACAAAGAAATTGCAAAAGGAACACCACTCATTCTAGGTCTAATACTCCAGGATTTAAATAACCTAATCTGGAAGGCATCAGTTTTGACCTTGTTCCACTCCACATTCTCAGATGACAGAATTAGAAATCCACACCCACTGACATTTCTATATAGCTTTGGATGCATCAATGACAACAACAGAAATACCTTCTCTGATGACACAGTCTCCTATTAGGCTTAGCTTACCTGCTCTTACTTCCTTTCCTTATGGAGTTATAATAATCAAAGTCAGAGAAGTTGTATGCAGTAATTTGAAAGTTTGAACTAGAAAGTTCTTCAGATTTAGGGGTACATGTAGCTTTTCATTTACAGTTCTTATTTTAAACCACTTCAGGCTACCCAGATTTACTGATTTATAGTTGATTAGAATTGAAATTTTCATTGAAAATTCAAATATTTATATGCTTTTTTATATGCATTTCAGATCCTGTTGGCTGAAGCAAATAATTGTAACACTCAAGAAATGAATGAATACCACAGGGGAGAGCTTCAACCACCCTGCCCCTAACAACTTGTAAGTAAATCCTGCTGTGTTCTCTGTTCACAGAAATATCTTTCTGACATCACTTGTGATAGCTGAAAGACTTCTTTTCCTAACACAAACAAAATCCCAATGCAGTTTTTTCACTTTTTAACCATGTCTCAAAATCCCTTAAGAAAGTTTTTTTTTCTATTTACTGATAGACTTTTATAATAGAATTAAATTCATTGTACCATTTAGAGGCATAGTTATTATATGTGTGTACAAGTACTACTGTGAAAACTGAAAATCAATTGGATATAAGGTTTACAGAGGAAATCTATGTCAATTATGGCAAAAAAGAATATATTTTTTTCTGAAATTTTTCTGAAGAATACGTTCTTCAGAAAGATTCCATTAAATTATACCATTGTGCATTCAAGTCATTTGATGAATACAGAATTTAGTAAAGAAAGATCTTTTAAAAAGATTTTATTTATTTATTTTAGAAAGGGGGGAAGGGAAAGAGAAAGAGAAAGAGAAACGTCAATGTGCGGTTGCTTCTTGTGCACTCCTTACTGGGGACCAGGCCCACAACCCAGGCATATCCCCTGACTGGAAATCAAACCATCAATCTGTTGGTTTGCAGGCTTGTGTTCAATCCACTGAGCTATATCAGCTAGGGCAAAAGAGCTTTATCTTTATTTTAAGAAAGAAAAAGCTTAAAAGATTTATTTGAATCTATTAAATATGTCAATTAATAATTACCAAAGTGGTAAGACTTTCTTCATTACAAATGGTCAAGAAAACAAGATAAAATAATGTCTAACATACTCACAACTGAATTCATCTATAAGCATTTCCTTATATAAAAGAAGAGACAGCCCTAACTGGTCAGGTCCAGGGAAGCTTTTTATAAGCTATCAAAGAACATACTGACAGTAACCAAAGGGGAGGTGGGAGGGGATAATGGAGGGAAAGGAGGGAGCGGTTTTCAGGAACATGTACAAAGAACACATGAACAAAACCAAAGAGGGGTAGGATCAAGGGTGGGGACCACAAGATGGCTGGGGTGGGGGGAAAATTTTGTGGGCAAATGGAGACAAATGTACTTGAACAATTAAATTAATATATCTTTCTTATCTCTTACTTTGCAACATGCTGTTTATATGCTGTTTATGAAAATATTTTACATTTAAAATGCCTGAAGTGAAAATACTCCCATTGTAGTTGAACTTATTTATAAGCTATGTGAATTCTCTTACTTAAGACACATTGAATCAGGATCTCATACCAAGGTAATGTTTAATATGTAAAATGATAATTTATAGTACATTAATTTTTGCCTTGCAGAAGCTAAGATTAATGAGATCCTACAAAAACAATTTTTCTGATTTTCAAACTGATATTTTAAATTCTTTGGAACATTCATTCCTAGGTTATTTTTATGCCACAATAATATTTTAAATATTGACCAGCTGAGAAATCATTGACTAACCTAGAAAGCATAATGTTAACATGCTTCAGTGTTACCATGTTATATAGATATTGCTGAACATGTTGATTTGTTTTATCTTCTGGAGAAAATCTCAGTTGTATTTGTAATTTTTCTATTTATTTAACCCTTAATTTGTCAGTTGAGAAGCAACTTCTTCAGATTTACCAACATGTAAAATACCAACATGATATTTAGGGTACCTAAATATCACCGAACATTAACTTAATACAAAGAATTTCCCACCTGAGGGGATGTCTTTTCCCACTAACCTGACACTTCACTACTGAGATTTATAGTTCTTGACTAAAACTGGAAATAATTGGTTTTTTTTTTTTATTTTTAAGAGAAAAATATTGATTCTTTTGTGCAAATTGTGTGAGAATTGAAAATTTTCTCATTGTTTATAGTTTCTGAATGAAACAGAAAACTTTCTCATCGTTTATAGTTTCTGGCTGAAAAGACTAAGACTTATGATTGCTTTAGCTTCTAACTGATGATAACTGAATTTTACAAATGTCTGTTACATTTTACCAGTCAAAACACACATATAATTAGTCATTTTCAAGGATTAAGTTATGCATCTGTGAGCAGTAGGTATAAAAGAGAGAAGGTCGTAAACTAGTTATATCATATTTTTATGAATTTATAACCCAGAATTAAGCCTAAGGTTAAAATGGGCTATTTATAAGACTTTCTAACCCAGAGGAATTTTGCGATACATTATGAAGTTCTTTTCTTTGAACAAGCAAGAGAGCAGTTTGTCAATTCATCTTCCTATTGACAGTTAAAATGAGAAGTTCATTTGGTCATTATATTAAAATCCTAAGAATCAGATTTTCTTAAATGTCACAGGCACCATGGGGCCTGGATTTATTTCAACGTCTAAAACCCAAATCCCTAATTCATGATTCAGGAACTACTATAACATCTCCAGATTATAAAGAGCTCTCTCCAACAGCCATAAGTGCTATGGTCACACTTCTGGGATTTTCAGTGGTCAAGCTGACTACCTGATGGATTGTGTGAGACTATTTTAGCAAATACATCCATTGATCTCAACTTGCAATAAACTTTTAGGATATCTGCTGTCAGAGTTCAGAGACACTTGAAGCAAATAATAGTAGGTTTATACTTGAGAGATAACAATTATAATTTATTTTATTTCTTTATTTAAAATATTAAGATCTGTTGGTAAGTGAATAATAAAACTCTATATTGTAAAGACTGTTGTCTCTTCTGGCCAAGGTGGAGGCATAGGTATTTATGCTTTGCTTACTTGCACAACCAAAACAAAGACAATAGCAAATTGAAAAACAAAACAAATGGAACTGCCAGAAAATTGAATTACATGGAAGTTAGACAACAGAGGAGTTAAAGAAGAAATATTCATTCAGACTTGTATTGGGGGCAGAGATGGACAAGGTGGAGAAGAAACATAAGAAAGTGATGGACCAGGCAGGTGAGGTTGAGGCTAGAGGAATGGGCAATCCCACATTCACATGTGGATGAGCCAGGAGGAACAATTGGAAAGTGAGCCAGACCACACAACCCAGGGTTCCAGCATAGGAAACTAAAGCCTGAGAACCTCTGGTTGTAAAAACCTGTGGGGTTGTGGTGTGGGAGAAACTCTTAGCTTCACAGGAGAGTTTGTTGGAGAGAACCACAGAGTCCTAGAATATACACAAACCTACCGACCAAGAAATTAGCACCAGAAGGGCCCAATTTGCTTGTGGGTAGTGAGGAAAGTGACTGAAAGTGGGGTAAGGGCCTAGCAAGTGGCACTGTTCTCTCTCTGACCCCTCATGGACATACAATGCCATAGTGTCCCAAAGTGGGTTGCCCCACTCTGGTGAATACCTGAAGCTCCACCCCTTACAACTTATCAGGTGCACCAACACAAAGAAGTATGGGCCAAATGAAAGAACAAATCAAAACTGCACAAAAAAGAACTAAGCAACAAGAAGAGACAAAGACTATAGAATGTAGACTATAGACTGTCTCTAGACTATAGCCAACTTATCAGATGCAGAGTTCAAAACACTGGTAATCAGGGTCCTCACAGAAATGATTGAGTATAGACACAAAAATAGAGGAAGAAGTGAAGTCTATGAAAAGTGAAATAAAGAAAAATATATAAGGAACCAACAGTGAAGGGAAGAAAACCAGGCTCAAATCAACAATTTGGAACATAAGGAAGAAATAACCATTCCACTGGGACAGAATGAAGAAACAAGAATTCAAAAAAGATGAGGAGAGGCTTAGGAATCTATGGGACAACTTAAACATTCCAATATCAAAATCATAAGGGTGTTAGAAGAAGAAGAGGAAGAGCAAGAAATTGACAACTTCTTTGAAAAAAAAAAGAAAAATTTCCCNAAAGAAAAATATATAAGGAACCAACAGTGAAGGGAAGAAAACCAGGCTCAAATCAACAATTTGGAACATAAGGAAGAAATAACCATTCCACTGGGACAGAATGAAGAAACAAGAATTCAAAAAAGATGAGGAGAGGCTTAGGAATCTATGGGACAACTTAAACATTCCAGTATCAAAATCATAAGGGTGTTAGAAGAAGAAGAGGAAGAGCAAGAAATTGACAACTTCTTTGAAAAAAAAAGAAAAATTTCCCCAATCTAGCAATGGACATAGACTTAGAGGAAGTCAAGGAAGCTCAAAAAGTCCCAAAGAAATTGGACTGAAGGAGAAACACACGAAGAAACATCATAATTAAATTACCCAAGATTAAAGACAAAGAGACAATCTTAAAAGCAGCAAGAAAAAAATGAGAGAGTTACCTACAAAGGAGTTCCCATAAGACTATCATCTAACTTCACACACACACACACAAAAAAAAAAACCTTGCAAGGAAAGAAGGGACTGAAAATAAGTATTCAAAGTCATCAAAGGCAAGGTATCACATCCAAGATTACTCTATCCAGCAAAGCTATCATTTAGAATACAAGGGCAGAAAAAGTGCTTCCCAGAAAAGGCAAAATAAAGGAGCTCATTTTCACCAACCCTATTATATGAAATGTTAAAGAGATTTATTTAAGAAAAAGATCAAAACTATGTACATTAAAATTACAACAAACTCACAACTATCAACGACTGAACCTAAGAAAACAAAAATATGGCAAAAAATAAACTAAGCAAACAACTAGAACAGGAATAGAATATCAGAAATGGAGATTACATGGAAGGTTATCAGTGGGGAGGGGGAAAAGTGTATTGGGGAAAAAGCATAACTGATAAGAAGTATAACTGATAGATACAAAATACACATGGAAGGTCAAGAATAGTAGAGGAAATGGAGAAGCTAAAGAACTTAGATGTACGACCCATGGACATAAACCAAGTGGAGGAATGCTGAAGGGAGGGGAGATGCAGATCAGAGGGGCATAAATGGGAGATAAAATGGGACAAATGTAATAGCATAATCAAGAAACTATACTTAAAAATAAAGATTGTTATAATTTTAGATGATGAATACTGTAAGATTTTTTATCTGCTAAGACTACAGTCAGATAGTTGTGTGTTTTCTTTCTTTTTTCTTTTTTCTTTTTTTAAATGTAATTTTATTTAATTCTTGTTCAAGTACAGGTTTCTGTCTTATATTCCCAACCCTGCCCGCCCCCCCACCTCATGCTCCCCGCCTCCCTCCCCTTTCCACCCCCCACCCTTAGTTGTTGTCCATGTGTCCTTTATACTTGCTCATGTGAGTGCATTCCCTCTTCCCCAATGATTCTCTCCCCTCTCCCCTCTAGACCCAGTCAGCCTGTTCCATATTTGAGTGTCATTGGTGGTATTTTGCTTGCTTGCTTGGTTTGTTTAGATTCCTGTTAACAGTGAGATCATACGATATTTGTCTTTCACCACCTGGCTTATTTCGCTCAGCATATAATGCTTTCCAGTTCCATCCATGATGTTGCAAAGGGTAGTAGTTCCTTCTTCCTTTCTGCAGCATAGAATTCCATTGTGTAAATGTACCATAGTTTTTTGATCCAGTCATTTACCGATGGGCATCTAGGCTGCTTCCAACTCTTGGCTATCGTGATTTGTGCTGCTATGAACATCCAGATGCATAGGTTCTTTTGGATTGGTGTTTCAGGGTTCTTAGGATATACTCCCAAGAGTGGAGTTCCTGAGTCAAAAGGCACGTTCATTTTTAGTTTTCTTAGAAAATTCCATACTATTTTCCATAGTGGTTGTACCAGTCTGCAATCCCACCAACAGTGAACTAGAGTCCCCTTTTCCCCACAACCTCTCCAGCACTTGTTGTTTGTTTCTTTGTTTATGATAGCCAATCTGACTGGTGTTAAGTGGTATCTCATTGTGGTTTTAATTTGCATCTCTCTGATAGCTAGTGATATCGAGCATCGTTTCATGTGTCTCTGAATCCTCTGTATGTCCTCCTTGGAGAAATGTCTGTTCAAGTCCTCTGCCCATTTTTTAATCTGGTTGCTTGTCTTCTTTGAATAGAGTCGAGTAAGTTCTTTGTATATTTTGGAGATTAAACCCTTATCTGAGGTATCATTGGCAAATATGTTTTCCCAAGCTGTTGCTTCTCTTTTTATCTTGATACTGCTTTCCTTAGCCACGCAGAAGCTTTTAATTTTGATGAGATCCCATTTGTTTATTCTTTCCTTTATGTTCCTTGCTCTAGGGGACGTATCAGTAAAAATATTGCTGCGTGGAATATCTGAGATTTTCTTGCCAAGGCTCTCCTCTAGGGTTTTAATGGTTTCACGGCTTATATTTAAGTCTTTTATCCACCTTGAATTTATTTTGGTGTATGGTGTAAGTTGGTGCTCAAGTTTCATTTTTTTGCATGTAGCTGTCCAGTTCTCCCAACACCATTTGTTGAAAAGGCTGTCTTTACTCCATTTTATGTTATTGCCCCCTTTGTCGAATATTAATTGACTGTAGAGAGTTGGGTTTATTTCTGGGCTCTCTGTTCTATTCCATTGGTCTATGTGCCTGTTTTTGTGCCAGTACCAGGCTGTTTTGATTACAGTGGCCTTGTAATACAGTTTGATATCAGGTATTGTGATCCCTCCTACTTTGTTCTTCTTTCTCAAAATTGCAGCAGCTATTCGGGGTCTTTTCTGGTTCCATATAAATTTTTGAAGTGTTTGTTCTATGTCTGTGAAATACGCCATTGGTACTTTAATAGGTATTGCATTGAATCTGTAAATTGCTTTGGGTAGTATGGACATTTTGATGATGTTAATTCTTCCAATCCATGAACACGGTATATGTTTCCATTTATTTGTGTCTTCCTTGATTTCTTTCTTCAGTGTTGTGTAGTTTTCTGCATACAGGTCTTTTACCTCCTTGGTTAGGTTTATTCCCAGATATTTTATTTTTCTTTTTGCTATATCGAATGGGATTTTTTTCCTGATTTCTGCTTCTGCTGCTTCATTGTTGGTATACAAAAATGCCTTTGATTTCTGGATATTAACTTTGTATCCCGCTGTTATGCCAAATTCATTTATTAGTTCCAGCAGTTTTTTGGTAGAGGCTATAGGGTTTTCCATGTACACTATCATGTCATCTGCAAACAATGCCAGTTTTGTTTCCTCCTTTCCGATTTGGATGCCTTTTATTTCCTTTTCTTGTCTGATCGCTGCAGCTAGAACTTCTAATACTATATTGAATAGAAGTGGTGAAAGTGGGCAACCTTGTCTTGTACCTGATCTTAGTGGAAAAGCTTTTAGTTTTTGCCCATTGAGTATGATGTTGGCTGTAGGTCTTTCATATATGGCCTTTATTATATTGAGGAATGTTCCCTCTATTCCCACCTTGCTGAGTACCTTTATCATAAATGGGTGTTGTACCTTATCAAAAGCTTTTTCCGCATCTATTGATATGACCATGTGGTTTTTGTCTTTGCTTTTGTTTATTTCGTGTATTACATTTATTGATTTGCGTATATTGAACCATCCTTGCATCCCCGGGATGAATCCCACTTGGTCGTGGTGTATGATCTTTTTGATATATTGTTGGATGCGATTTGCCAATATTTTGTTGAGGATTTTAGCATCTATGTTCATCAGTGATATTGGTCTGTAATTTTCTTTCTTTGTTGTGTCTCTATCTGGCTTTGGGATTAGGGTGATGCTGGCTTCATAGAAAGAGTTGGGGAGTTTTCCCTCCTTTTGGATTTTTTGGAATAGTCTGTGAAGAATAGGGGTTAGCTCTTCCTTAAAAGCTTTGTAGAATTCTCCTGTGAAACCATCTGGTCCAGGGCTTTTGTGTGATGGGAGTTTTTTGATTACTTCTTCAATTTCATTTGCTGTTATTGGCCTGTTCAGGTTTTCTGCTTCTTTTTCATTGAGTTTTGGAAGATTATATTTTTCTAGAAATTTGTCCATTTCACCTAGGTTTTCAAATTTCTTGGCATACAGTTCCACATAGTAATTTCTTACAATCCTTTCTATTTCTGTGGTATCTGTTGTAATCTCTCCTCTTTCATTTCTGATTGTGTTTATTTGAGTCCTCTCTCTTCTTTCCTTGATGAGCCTACTTAAAGGTTTGTCTATTTCATTTATCTTTTCAAAAAACCTAGATTCATTGATCCTTAGAATTGTGCTTTTAGTCTCTATGGCATTTAATTCTGCTCTGATCTTGGTTATTTCCTTCCTTCTACTTGCTCTGGGCTGTCTTTGTTGTTGTTCCTTAAGTTCTTGCAGGCGTTCAGTTAGGTTGTTTGTTTGAAATGTTTCTATCCTCTTTAGGTGAGCCTGTATTGCTATGAACTTACCTCTCAGGACCGCCTTCTCTGTGTCCCATAAGTTTTGGGTTGTGGTGAGTTAATTTTCATTAGTTTCAAGAAGTTTTTTGATTTCCTCCCTAATTTTAATCTTGACCCATTCATTGTTTAATAGCGTACCATTCAATCTCCATGCTTTAGGGTGTTTTGGTTTTTTTCCTGTGGGGTTGGTTTCCAAATTCAGTCCCTTGTGATCAGAGAAGATGCTTGGTATGATTTTTATTTTCCTGAAGTTGTTGAGACTGGTTTTGTGTTCTATCATGTGATTTATCTTTGAAAAAGTTCCATGTGCACTGGAAAAGAATGTGTATTTAGCTTCTTTGAGATGGATGGCTCTATATATATCAATTAGGTCCATTTTTTCTAGAATGTCCTTTAATGCTGCTATATCTTTGTTGTTATTTGGTTTGGAAGATCTGTCCATTTTTGATAGTGGGGTGTTAAAATCCCCTACTATAATTGTGTTGCTGTCAATATCTTTCTTGAGGTCCTCTTGGATTTTCTTTATATATTTGTTTGCTACTGTGTTGGGTGCACATATATTTATGCTGTTAATGTCTTCTTGGTGAATTCTTCCCTTGAGTATAATGAAGTGACCTTCTGGGTCTCTCTTTATAGCCTTTTTTTTGAAGTCTATTTTGTCTGATATGAGGATTGCTACCCTGGCTTTTTTTCTTGTCCATTTGATTGGAAAATTTGTTTCCATCCTTTCACTTTCAGTCTCTGGTGGTCTTTTGACCTGAGGTGGGTCTTTTGTAGGCAACATATGTGTGGGTCATGCTTTTTATCCATTCAGCTATTCTGTGTCTCTTAATTGGTGCATTTAATCCATTTATGTTTAAAGTTTTTATTGAAAGGTACTTATTCATTGCCATTTATGTACCTCTGTTCCTCTCTGTCTCTCTCTTTTCCTTCCTTTCCTTAAAGCAGCCCTTTTAGTAATTCTTGTAGAGCCGGTTTTGTGGAGGCCTATTCTTTTTTGACTTCTTTTGTCTTGGAAGCTCTTTATTTGGCCTGCTATCTTGATTGAGAGCCTTGCTGGGTACAGTAGCCTTGGTTGTAGGCCTCTGATTCTCATTACTTCGAATATTTCCTGCCATTCTTTTCTTGCTTGGAATGTTTCCATTGAGAAGTCAGTGGCAACCTTATTGGGACCCCCTTGTATATTACTTCCTTTTTCTCCCTTGCTGCCTTTAGGATTCTCTCTTTGTCCTGGAGTTTTGCCATTTTAATGATGATGTGTCTTGCAGTAGGCCTCTTAGGGTTCCACCAGATTGGGACTCTGTGATTCCTGGATTCATGTGACTTTATCTCTCCTCAACTTAGGAACAATTTCCGTTATTACTCTTTCAAGTAGGTTTTCTATCCCTTGTTCTTTTTCCTCTCCTTCTGGTATTCATATTATTAGGATATTATTACATTTCATATTGTCTTGCATTTCTCTTAAATTCTACTCATTTTTTTCTGATTCTCTTTTTCATTACCTCGTCCATCTGGGAGATTCTTTCCACCCTGTCTTCGAGCTCGCTTTTGCCGTCCTCCGCCTCCTCAATCCTACTCTTCATACCTTCTACTGTGTTCTTCAGTTGAAAAAATGTATTTTTCATTTCTTCTTGGCCTTTGCTGATGGTTTCTATTTCCTTTTTCATGCTGGTATAGTTTGCGGAGAGTTCATTGTAGCTCCCCTGTAGTTTCTGGTAGCTCATTGTAAGCTCTTTGAATTTCCTGATAACCAGTGCTTTGTATTCCATATCTTATAGCTGACTTGCCTCTATTTCATCTAAAATTCTTTCTGAGACCTCCTCCTTTTCTTTCATTTGGGGATTGTTTCTTTGTCTCCCTGTTGTTTGTGATGCTCTTCTCGTTGATCTCAACTTCTTAGATGGATCTGTTCTGGTACTGTGAGTTTATGCCGTGAACTTCTGTGGAGGATTCCTGTGGAATTCAGTGGTGCTTTCTCCTGTAGGTATCTTGGTCTTCTCTGCTACCACTACTCCTCTGGTTGGTTTCCAGCAAGTCAAACCGTCTGGTCTCACTAACTGCAGCAGCCTGAGGGGCTGTTATTGTGGCTCTTCTCGCGCCTTGGTACGCTCAACTGGTCTTGCCAGCATCCGCCAAGATCCAGACTCGAGCCTCTCACTCACGCCCTACTGAGAGCGGATTTTCTCCCAGGCTTCCCGGTCCTGGTCTGACATCAGGTTGCGTGCTACCAGCCAGGCTTTCTTGTTCTCCTAGGCTTGGGTGTGGACCTTTCCCTGTGTTGTGGCTGAATACACAGGGCAACTCACAATTCTCCCAAACCCAACAGCAACAGCCCGACTCCCTGTGTTTCCCTGTCTGCGCCGACTGAGTAGGGGTGAAGCTGGTGACTGGCTCTCTTCCAGGGGCCCTGCCAGTAGCCAGAGACTCCCCAGGATTGTTCGCCAGCTGGTGCAGGTCCAGTGCCACAGGGATCACCTGGGCGACTCTCAATTCCCCAAGCGGAGGGTCCGAGCAGACCCCGCCCCACCAGAAAAGCACTGGCAACTGGCGGTTCCCCAAGTAGACGGCCTGTGCAGGGCCCCTAGGTGGCCCAGAAGGCCTGCGTGACTGGAAGTTGAAGGAGCAGGTGCCAGCACGGTCCTCCCAGGGGCCGGGAAGGCTCGCCGGACCCGCAGCTGAAGGAGCCGGGGGCCGGGAAGGCACGCGAGGTTGAAGGAACAGGCGCCTGTGCCGGCGCGGGTCTCCTGGGGGCCGGGAAGTTGCAGGAGACCCGTGGTCGACGAAATCAGGGGCTCGCAAGGCCTGGGCGAACGGTGGTCAAAGAAGCCGGGGGAGGGGGGGGCGGGGGCAGGAAGGCGCTCGCGGCTGAAGGAGCAGGCGCAGGCGAAGGCGAGGGCCACTTTGGGGCCGGGGAGGCTCGGAGACTTGCAGCCGGTCAAGCCAAAGATCAATGCTCGACTCACAGTGTCTCCTAGTCTGCACCAGCTGAGCAGGGATGGAGTTGGTCTGCACCACCTGGCCACCGGGTGAGCAGGGATGGAGTTCGCAACTGACCCACTTCTGGAGGCCTTGCCAGCAGCCCAAGACCCCCGGGACTGCTCACGGGCAGGCACGGGCCCCTCAAAGCAGGGAATGCTCTGGCAACTCTCAGCTCTCCCAAGCCAGCAACCTGACTCCACGGGTTATCAGAGCTTTCTGGTTTGCTTCCAAATGCTCACTCCTCTCTCTGCCACTACCGGCAGACCGATCTCTTATGGTGTTTTCCAACCTGCGCCCTGCCAGACGGGGGTGGTGCTGGTGACCAGTTCTCTCCCAGAGACATTGTTGCCCACCCTCGGCTCTCAGAGACCTGGGCGGCCCGCCAGGGCCCTGGCTCGGCCTGGCAGGGGGCCCGCCACCGCCTCTGCGCTGCTCTCTCATACCTTGTTGATCTGCGGTCGTCTCCTCTCCTCAACCTTTGGTCATTCAGTGTCCGCTACACTCTCTGGAGTCCTGCCTTCTTATATGCTGGGTCCCAGTTTGGCATCTGCTGTGCTCTTTCGCAGATCAGCCAGGTCCTTCTCCGGTGGGTGGAGAGAAGTGAAATCCTTTGTCCTACTCCACCGCCATCTTCCTCCTCCCCCTAGTTGTGTGTGTTTTTCAAGCTAATATTTTAGTCTTGTTTTTTTGTTATTGTTTGCTTCCATTTTTTTTGTCTCAAGACTTTCTATGTTTTAACCCATGAGATAATTTTAATATTAGACCTGTTGTTCTGCCTTCATCATGGGATTCCTTTCTCGCATTATAACATGTGATTAGGAAAATTACACCGGGATGATAGAATACAGGGTTCAGAGTCAGACTACCTGGTAATAGTCTTCTTTACTTATTTTTTCTTATAAATCAGAGAAAATCAATGTATCAGTTTCAAAGTCGTATCATTTCACACCAAAAATGAGGATGTAGAAGAGAATGATCCCTAAGGTCACTCCATGTACAAAGCCCTTTGATTCTATTAACTGAAGACTGCTGCTATTCTTTATAGTTAACTTTGATTAAGAGAAATGCAAAAAACTATAGAAAACATAAATGCTCATTGCTGGAAAATAAGTGTGATTTTATTATTAGTATTGATTTCTCTACTCATAACCTTGATCCATATTGATATTTTTATCTCTTGAGGTTCATTGTCATTTAACTCTCTTGATAATTGTGATTATGACCACAGGATTTGGAAACAGAAAATGGGCTGGAGTTCTCAACTGGTTGCTTAATAGTTCTGAAAATATAACTACTTTAACCTCTTTCTGTAAGTTAAGAATAATTCTTTCTCCATATCCATTTTACTGGGTGTTACATAAACACATGGAAGACACCTACCACAGTGCATGGCATAAAATACACATTCAAAAGGATAATTATTATCTTTATTGATTTCACTATTGAGTTTTCCTGACAGTAGAA
The DNA here is from genome assembly GCF_014824575.4 of Sturnira hondurensis. Taxonomy (NCBI): domain Eukaryota; kingdom Metazoa; phylum Chordata; class Mammalia; order Chiroptera; family Phyllostomidae; genus Sturnira; species Sturnira hondurensis. The sequence goes on from NW_028098010.1 coordinate 614,789, forward strand.
CGTGAAAAGAAAATAGGGAGTGAATATAAAAATACTGAATAATAAAGAAGAGTGCCATCAAAGGACACAACAATTGTAAAGTGTAAAAAATTAAATCTGTTATAAAATATTTCCTATATCAAGAATGTTAAATACCATATTGACATTCATTTTCAGCCTCCATGGTGTACATCACTACTTACCTTAGTCCTAAAGAGCCCTTATCTTAGTATTCAGACAAGCACTACCCATGGATTCATATAACACTTAAGACAAAATCTGATTTGCCATGTCTGGCCATGTCCTGGTGTAACATTAGTCTAGAGCTTTTTAAAGATGATGAAGAATATGGATATACCAGGGATAAAAAATCTCACAAAATAAATAAATTTACTTATATATTTATTTATATTGTTGTTCAAGTATAGTTGTCTCCATTCCCCTCAACACACACACAGCTTGCCTCTGCCCCACCCATCCCCACCTCCCACCACCCTCTATCTTAACCTTTTTTGGCTTTGTCCATGTGTCCTTTATTGTCCTCTTTTCTTGCCCTGTTATGCCCCTCACTCCTCCACTCTGATTACTGCCAGTTTGTTTTTTATTTCAATGTCTCTGGTTATACTTTGCTTGCTTGTTTGTTTTGTTGATTAAATTCTACTTACAGGTGAGATCATATGGTATTTGTCTTTCACCACCTGGCTTATTTGACTTTGCATAAGTGCAATCACAAAATAAATTTAAAAGTTAAATTTAATCATAGGTATTATAATTGCCTGCCCTGCTCTATTATTGAATCTCCAGAATTATTTCAGCAGCAAAAAAAAAAAAAAATCCTCAGAATTAGTTGCGCAACCATGTTTACAATAACACTGAATATCACACTATGGAACATTTTGGGGATATGAATATCGAACTAAGAATAACTTATTGAAAACCCATTTACAGGCGGACTATGCTGGACAGGATGTGGCCAATCCTGTCCAACAGAGTCCACCACACTATTTTGTACAAGCCACTGTTGAATTTAAAGCTATAAAAAAGTCTCCACTAGACTTTGTGGAAAAAACTTTTCTGGAATCCTAGATATAATTTTGTAGAATGGAAGAAAATAGATATACATGTGAAAATGCTAACTTTGTATGTAAAAATATCTCCCAGAGAACTATAAAATTAATATGGACAATACTACATATATTTTATGTATGCATGGAAAATCCAAAAATGTTTAAGCATCACACCTATTTGAACAACCCAGGGGCAATGCTAACATTTAAGTGTAGTGTAGAATGTTCCTCTGAAGACTGTTTCATGAAGGTAATGCACTACTAGAATAAGGAAGTATCATGATTAAATAAAATAAAGGGTAATTTCAGGTATCATAGTTTGCAAGAAAAAATCTGAATCCAGTTTAACCTGTCTACCCTCTCTTTTGAAAGAAAAATTACATCTTTTTAAACATTATTAATTTATTACCTATGCTAATAAAGTTTCAATTTTCTGAGAATGTTATACCTTATATTTTATTTCCTAATACAGTAGATGTAAGTGAGTGAATAGCAATTTTGTATTTTGAAATACTTGTAGTGGATTTAAAATAGATTTTATTAAAATTGATTAAATATAATTACCTAAAAGACACTTGCCATTGTTTTTATATAATTACAAGTAAAAATTTACCAAATTTGACATTATTTTAACAGTTGAAGAGTGATTAAAATGTATTCTCTTTTCCAAAATCAATTGAAGGTTGACTACACAGTAAATTGAATCCTTACTCTTTGACAGTGTATTTGATAAAAATATTTTAATGAATATATTTTACAACAATAATTATGGTCATGTCAGATTTTGATGGCAGCAGTAAAGTTATTGAGGCTGGTCAGGTTATAAAAATATGTGAATACACCACTTCCATTAGGCTACATTTAGGTCATAATTAGTTATATTAATTGATGTTCTTAAGTAAAATTTAAAATGTAATGAATTATGTGTGGAAAAATAAAATGTTTTCTCTATGTACATTTTAAAGCTTTTTAAAATTGTTGTTCAAGTGCAGTTGTCTCCATTTTCCCCCTGCTATATCCCCACGCATCAACCATCATCACCACTCAACCTCACACTTACCCCCTTTTGCTTTGTCCATGTGTCCTTCACACACATTCCTTGACTGCACTTTCTCCTATTTATCCCCATATCCTTTTCCCTTCTTCCCTTTCCCCTTTGCTTACTGTCAGCTTGTTCTTCATTTCAATATCTCTGGTTATATTTTGCTTGTTTGTTTTGTTGATTAGGTTGCACATGTAGATCAAATAATATGGTATTTGACCTTCACTGCCTGGCTTATTTTACATAGCATAATGCTCTCTAGTTCTAACCATGATCTCCCCAAGGGTAGGAGCTCCATTTTTTTTTTCCTGCTGCATAGCATTCCACTATGTAAATGTACCATATATTCTTGATACACTCGTTTATTGATGGGCACTTAGGTTGCTTCCAGCACTTGGCTATTGTAAAGTGTGCTATTATGAACATTGTGGTGTATAGGTGTTTTGAACTGGTGTTTTAGGAATGTTAGGGTATAATCCCAACAGTGGTGTTGCTGGGTCAGAAATCAGTTCTATTTTTTGTTTACCAAGAAAATCCCCTACTGTTTTCCACAGTAGCTGCACCAGTCTACAATCCCACCAATAGTGCACTAGGTTTCCCTTTTTTCTATAACCTCTCCAACACTTGTTGGTTGATTTGCTTATGATGACCATTCTGACCAATGTGCAGTAATATCTCATGTGATTTTATGTTATTTTATTTTATTTTTTTATTTTAATTGTTGTTCAAGTATAGTTTTCTGTCTTTTACTCTCATCCCAGCCCCCCCCATCCCTCCCAATTCCACCCCCCTTGTTTTTGTCCAAAAGTCCTTCATACTTGTTCCTGCCAACCATTTGCCTTTTCCCCTGAAATTCCCTCCCCTCTAGTCACTGTTATCCAATGTTCTATTTCAGTGTCTTTGGTTATATTTTGCTTGTCCATTTGTTCTGTTGATTAGGTTCCTGTTGAAGGTGAGATCATATGGTATATGTCTTTCACTGCCTGGCTTATTTCACTTAGCATAATGCTTCATTGTAGTTTTAAATTGAATCTCTCTGATGGTTAGTGATGTGAGCATCCTTTTATATGTCTCTGGGCCCTCTGTATGTCCTCCTTGGAGAAGTGCCTATTCAGGTCCTTTGCCCATTTTTTAATTGGGTTGTTTGTTTTCCTGGAGTGGATTCATGTGAGTTATCTATATATTTTAGAGATCAAACACTTATCTGAGGTGTCATTTATAAGTGTGTTTTCCCATATGGTTGTTTTCCTTTTCATTTTGCTGCTGTTTTCTTTAACCATGCAAAAGCTTTTTATTTTGATCAGGACACATTTGTTTATTCTTACCTTTATGTTCTTTGCTCTAGGGGACATATCAGTAAAAATATTGTTGCATGGAATATCTCAGATTTTTCTGCTTATGTTCTCCTCTAGGACTTTTATGGTGTTGCAACTTATATTAAATCTATCATCTACCTTGAATTTACCTTTGAGTACAATGTAAGTTGGTGATTAAGTTTTCATTTTTTTCATGTAGCTCACCAGAACTCTCAACACCATTGGTTGAAGAGGCTATTTTTACTCCATTTTATGCTTCTGCTCTCTTTGTTGTATATTAATGGACCACCCAGACTTGGGTCAATTTCTGAGCTCTGTATTCTGTTCCATTGGTCTAAGCATCTGTTCTCATGACAGTACCAGACTGTTCTGAATACTGTGGCCTTATGATATATTTTGATATCAGGTATTGAGATCTCTTCTACTTTATTTTTCTTTCTCAAAATTGCTATGGTTTTCAGGGTCATTTATGGTTCCATATAATTTTTTGAAATTTTGTTCTATATCTGTGAAATATGTCATTGGCATTATAATAGGGATTGCATTGAATCTATAAATTGCTTTGAGTAATAGGGACATTTTGATGAAGTTGATTCTTCCAATCCATGAACATGGTACCTGGTTCCATTAACTTGTGGCTTCCTTAATTACTTTCTTTAGGATTGTGTAGTTTTCTGAGTATAGGTCTTTTACCTCCTTGGTAAGGTTTATTCCTAGGCACTTTATTTTGCTTATTGCTATAGAAAATAGATTTTTTTCCTGATTCCTGATTCTGATCTCTCACCATTGGTGTACAAAAATACCTTTGATTTCTGAATATTGACTTTAAACTCTGCTATTTTGTCAAAATCACTTATTAAGTCAAGTATTTTTTGGGGTGGAGTCTATAAGGTCTTCTGTGTACACTATTATAACATCTGCAAATAAAGACAGTTTCACTTCCTCCTTTCCAATTTGGATGCCTTTTATTTCTCTTTTCTGTCTGATCACTGTAACTAAGACTTCCAGTACTATATTGTATAGAAGTGGTGAAAGTGGACACCATTGTCTTGTTCCCGATCTTAGTGGAAAAGCTTTTAGTTTTTGTCTTTTGAGTATGTTGGCTGCAGGTTTCTCGTATATGGCCTTTATCTTGTTGAGGGATGCTTCCCTTACTTCCATTTTGCTCAGTGTTTTTATCATAAATTAGTTCTGTACCTTATCAAGTGCTTTTCCACATCTAATATGTGACTTTTGTCTTTCCTTTTGTTTATGCAATGTATTATTACATTTATTGATTTGTGAATGTTGTACCATCGTTGCATCTTTGGGAAGAATCCCACTTGATCATGGTGTATGATCTTCTTAATGTATTGCTGCATGTGGTTTACCAATATTTTGTTGAGGATTTTAGCATCTATGTTTGTCAGTGATATTGGCCTGTAGTTTCCTTTCCTTGTTGTGTCTTCTAGTTTGGAATTAGGATGGTGTTGTCTTCATGGAAAGAGTTTGAAAGTTTTCCTTCATCCTGGATTTTTTAAAATAGTTTGAAAAAGAATAAGTGTTAGCTCTTCTGTAAAGGTTTTATAAAATTCTCCTGTGAATCCATCCAGTACAGGGCTTTTGTGTGCTGGGAGTTTTTTTGGTTACTACTTCCATTCTATCGTCTGTTATTGGTCTGGTCAGGCTTTCTGCTTCTTTATTCAGTTCTGGAAATTATATTTTTTAAGAAATTTGTTCGTTTCACCCTGATTTTCAAATTTCTTGGCATATAGATCTTCACAGTATTTTCTTACAATCCTTGGTATATGTTTTGATTTGTCCTCTTTCATTTTAAATTGTGTTTATTTGGGTCCTCTCTCTTTTTTTGTGATGACTCTGCCTAAAGGCTTATTGATTTTGTTTATCTTTTCAAAGAAGAAGCTCCTGGATTTATTGATCCTTTGGATTTTTTTTAGTCTCTGTGTCATTTAATTCCTGCTCTTATCTTGATTATGTTCTTCCTTCTACTTTCTCTTGGCTGTCTTTGTTGTTGTTCTTTGAGTTCTTGTAGGTATAGGGTTAGGATGTTTATTTAAACCGTTTCTATCTTTTTTAGGTAGGCCTGTATCACTATGTACTTTGCCCTCAGGACAGCTTTTGCTATGCCCCATAAGTTTTGGATTGTTATGAGTTTATTTTTATTTTTTTAAAGAAACTTTTTGGTATTTTCCTCGATCTTATTCTTAAACCATCTATTTTTAATAGCATGCTATTCAATTCCTATGAATTGGAGTGTTTTTAATTTTTTTCCTTAAGATTAGTTTCTAGTTTCAGTCCCTTATGATCAGACAAAATGCTTGATATGATTTCAGTTTTCTAGAATTTGTTGAGGTCTGTTTTGTGTTCAATTATGTGGTCTATCTTTGAAAGTATTTCACGTGCATTTGTAAAGAAATTATTTTGCTTCTGTTGGATGAAAGGTCCTATATATTTATCAGTTAAATCCTTTTGATCTAGGGCATTGTTCAATGTCACAATATTCTTGTTGATATTTTGTTTGAAATATCTATCCATTTTTGACTGTGTGGTGTTAAAATCCCCTACTATAAATGTGTTGATGTCTATATCTTTCTTATAGTCCTCCAAGAGTTTCTTTAAAATTTTGGGGGCTCCTACAATGGGTGCATATATGTTTATAATTTTTATGTCATTTTTATGGATTCTTCCCTTGATTATAATGAAGTGTATTTCGGTGTCTCTTTGTATGGCATTTGTTTCAAAAGCAATTTCTTCTGATATAAGTATTACTACCACAGCTTTTTTTCCCCTTGTCCATTTGCTTGGAATATTTCTTTCTAGCCCTTCACTTTCAGTCTCTGTAGGTCTTTTTTTTTCCTGAGATAAGTATCTTGTAGGCAGCATAAGTGCAGGTCCTGTTTTCATAACCATTCAGATACCCCATAACTTTTGATCAGAGCATTTAATCATTAACATTTAGGGTTATTATTGTTAGGTACATATTCATGTTTCCTCTTCATACCTGTGTTCGTCTCTCTCATACTCTTTTTCTTCCTCTTCTTAAAGCAGTCCCTTTAGCATCCCTCACAGTGCTGGTTTGGTGAAGGTGTATTCTTTCAGCTTTCTTTTGTCTAGGAAGCTCCTTATTTGGCCTTCCATTTTATGGGTCTGGTGGGTAGAGTAGTCTTGGTTGCAGTCCCTTGTCTTTCATTACTTGGAATATTTCTTGTCATTCCTTTCTGGCTTGTAGTGTTTCTGTGGAGAAATCAGCTTCTAGCCTTACCAGAGCTCTTTGTATGTTACTTTTTGTTTGTCCCTTGTTGCTTTTAAGATTCTCTCTTTTACTTTAAAAATTGGCATTTTCATTATGATATGTCTGGGAGTAGCTCTCTTTGGTTTCATCTTGGTTGAGACCCTTTGTACTTCCTCAACTTGCATGGTGTTTTTTTTTTCCTTCTCTGAACTTGAAAAGTTTTCTGTCATTATTTTTTCAAACACAGTACCTATACCTTGTGTGTTCAAAAATTGTTGTGTCTCATGTTGTCTTGCAGTTTTCTTAAGCTATCTTCTTATTTTTGTTTAGTCTTTTTTCATGCAGGGTCTCTACCGGGGTATTTCTGTCTACCTTATCTCCCAGTTCACTATTTCAGTTATCTGACTCATCCAGCCTGCTTGTAATTCCTTCTAGTGTGCTTTGTATTTCAGAAATTATATTCTTCATTTCTTTCTAGTTCTTATTTATACTATCTGTTTCATTTTTATTACTGTTATAGTTCTCACTCAGTTCCTTGTGGTTCTCTGAGTTCCTTGAGCATCCTTACAACAATTCTTTTGAATTCTATATCTGATGGATTGCTTTCCTCCACTTCATTTTGCTGTTTTACTGGGGAGTATTTCATTCATTTTGATTGCAGGTTCTTTCTTTGTCTTTCTATTTCAGGTGAATGTGTGTGTGTGTGTGTGTGTGTGTGTGTGTGTGTGTGTGTGATATTCCTGATGCTCTGTTTTGTGAGCTGTCTTTGATAACTCCTTCTATGGTAGGAGTTATCTGGGACTGTCGTGTTGTCTCTTTGATCTCCTTGTCTGGATGGTCTAGGGTTTTTTCCCCAGTTATGTAGGCTCTCTTATTGTACTTGGGTTTTATGTGTTGGTGGCTCCTTTGTTGTTGGGTTCTCTCCTCCAGTGGGTTACTGGTATTTACTACTCCCATCTTCTCTTGCATGTGATCAGGGACAGGGTGAAGGCAACATGAGTTATGATGGTGGGGTGTATTCTATGGAATTTAAAGTATCAACAAGTAGATAACAGATAAGAGAGCTTTGTGGTAATACAGCAGTAACAGTGATATTTCACTCAACTTGCCCCTTTTTATTAAAGGTAAAAAAGAGATCATACACTTAGAGGGGAAAAAGAATGTGAGTTGACTTGAGAATGCAGAGTACTTATGTGAGTTTAGATAGTGAGGTATAGTGAGAGGAATGGATAGAAACTTGGCGTGAAGGGAATATAATTAACCACAACAGTAATAAAGCCCAGGAAGTTGATAAAATGGGCCAAGACCAGTGAAGGGTGCTGTATGGGAATTGGAAAACAATAAGAAGGCAAGAAATATATGATCTGAATAAAAATAATAAAAAAAGACCAAGAGTAGTGTGTTATGGGAATACAAGCGAAGTGAAGATAAATTAAAGTGAAATATAAAAAGGAGAACAAAGAAATACACTCAAACAATGAAATCAAACTAAGAAACAAAACAAAGAAAACTAAACAGGAGAGAAGAAATAGAAAATAAAATGAATAAAAATAGCAAAATAATAAAAATAAAAAATAAAACAAAGAAGCAAGTTCTGTAAGACTGCAAAGTGAAATTTGTCTCAGTTGTTAGCATTAGCCTTCTGATCTTTCTCTGTATCTGTCTTTGGTCCTTTCACAGCTCCAAGTCTTATTGTCTCAGACTTGAGGGGGTGGGGAAGCCTTGTGCTGACTTTATACCCACCAAGCAGTTCTGCTGGGTTCCCTGGATGCTGTAGGAAGAGGAGGGCTGGGCTCCATTTTTTTATTTCCTTTGGTTCTGAGTTGGGGGCTCAGGCTGAACTATAATATTCACAGGTGTTCAGCTTCCAGCCTAAGCCCTCAGAGCTGTGCACAGCCCACACTGTCCACATGCACCAGGATGGTGCCTTTAATCTACCTCATTGTGCCACCCTTTGATTAGTCTGTGAGTTGAACCAAATGGGAGCAACTCACACCCCTCCTCCTCCCTCTTTGGTGGCCTGGGTGCTGCACACACACAAAGTTCTTATAATAAGGCAGTGAGTTCCCCTATTAAATAAGCCTCTGTGGAAACTGTGACTTTTCTGAGCCCCTGTTGCTGTACTTTTATCAGCTTGTGAGGCATCCTAATTTGGACCAAATAGTGCCCCTCTTCCTGCTTTGCTAGCCTGGCCTCAGTGCACATGAGTTGTTTGCACATAGGCTGATAATAATAATTTTTTCAGTGAAATCCCCCTGGCTGCAGCTGGCTGTTTTTAACAAGTGCCCAGCTTTTCACACAGACCAACTCTCTGGCTAGTCCAGGGACTATCTGGGTCAGGGTCAGTAACAGCTCAACTCTTTTTTCATCTCTAGGTGTTACCAGGCTCCCCAGTTTCTCTGGTACTGTCCTGTACTTTTACCACCGTCCTAGCTGGGGAACACTGTCTCTGTGTTTCCCACTGTGTCTTTATTCCCAGTGACTTCAAGCAACCTGTTCTCTCCTGGTACAGGACTGGCTTCCCTGTTCTGGAGGGGAGGAAGATCCAAAGTTACAACTGCTGATCCAGCTCTCCTCCAGAATTCCTATGGCAGACGTGGTCCTGTCAAAGGTCCCAGAGATCTTCTTTTAGGCCTACTAAGTCACCTTACCATCCACTTCTAAACATCCTCCGCAATTTCTGGCTTCCAAACTTCATATATGCTAGATTCCATTGGCTGTTCACTCTGTTTTTCAGAAGATCATCTAAGTGTTCAAGTTGTGAGTGCACAAACTAGTGGATTCAGCTCCCATCTACCTTACTGCCATCTACTTTCACCACTTTTATTCAACATAGTACTGCAAGTCCTAGCCACAATAATCAGATATGAAGAAATAAGATCAAATCAAAAGGTAGAAGTAAATCATCCAAATCAAATCAAAATAAAAAAGGTAGAAGTAAAACGGTCATTATTTGTACATGACATGATACTGTATATGGAGAACCCTAAATAGTTTACAAAAAAACTGCTGGAAGTAATAAATACATGCAGTAAAGTAGAAGGATAAAAATAAATTTTCAAAAATCAGTGTTTTTATATTAAAATATACCTATCATGAACTATCAAAAAAAGTAAACTAAAAAAATAATCCCATGTACAATTTCATCAAAAATACTAAGGGATACATTTAAACAAGAACATAAATGCCTATATTTGGGATATTATAAGACAGTGATGAAAAAACTAAAGATGGCACACAAAAAAATGAAAGTATATACCATGCTCGTATATAAGAATTAACATTGGTAAAATGTCTATACTACCCAAAGCAATCTATGGATTCAAGGCAATTTCTATCAAAATACCAATGGTGTATTCACAGAATTAGAATAAATAATCCAAAAAATTACGTGGAACTACAAAAAACCTGTACAGTCAGAGAAATATTGAAAAAGAAGAAAAAGTTGGAGGAATCACACTATCTGATATCAAAATATACCCTGGCTGGTGTAGCTCATTGGATTGAGCATGGGCCTGAAAACCAAAGGATTGCAGTTCGATTCCCAGTCAGGGCACATGCCTGGGTTGCAGGTCAGTTCCCAGCAGGGAACACATGAGAGACAGCCATACATTGATATTTCTCTCCCTCTCTCCTTCCCTTCTCCTCTAAAGATAAATAAATAAAACCTCTATCTATCTATCTACATATATATAATATAATTATATTATTATTAAGATATAATATAATGCATTATTTTATATTATATTATTATCTATATATAATAAGCCCATAATAATCAAAACAGCACAGTACTGGCATAATAATAGAAATATAGATCAATTGAATAGTATAGAGGACCAAAAATAAACACATGAATATATGGTCAATTAATATTTGACAAAGGAAGTAGAAACATGCAATGGAGTAAAGGCAGTCTATTCAATAAATGATACTGTGATAATTTGACAAATACATGCAAAAATGAATCTTGACCATCTTTTTACACCATTAAGAAGGTGGTCAATGGATCTTGACCACCTTCATAATCCAATATCCTCAATCCATTTTGAGTACATTGGATTAAAGACTTAATCCAATATACTCAAAATAGACTAAAGACTTAAAGGTAAGTCTCAAAACCATAAAACTTCTGGAAGAAAACTTAGGGAGCAAAACTTAAGACATTTCTCATAGTACTATTATTTTTTCCTCTTATAACTCCTGGGGCAAAGGAAATAATAAAAAGAATAAAAAATGGAACTATATCAAATTCAAAAACTTTTTGTGAAGCAAAGGAAACCATCAATAAAATGAAAAGACAACCTACTGAATGGGAGAACATATTAACCAATAATACATCCGATAAATAGTTAATATAATTTATAAAGAACTCATAACACTGAACACTAAGAAAACAATAATCCTATTAAAAAGAGCAAAGAACCTGGAGAGACACCTTTCAAAAGACAGCATACAAATGGCCAATAGACATTTGAAAATCTGCTTGATGTCAGTAATCATCAGAAAAATGAAAAATAAAACAACATTGATATATGACTTCACTCCTGCCAGAATGGCTACTATCCATAAATCAACAAACAGTAAGTATTGAGGAAACTGTGGAGAAAAGGAAAGCCTTGTGCATGGTTGGTAGGGGTGAAAATTTATGTAGCCACTATGGAAGAATCTACAGAGGTTCCTCAAATAATTAACAATGGGGCTGCCTTATAATCTAGCAATCTTACTTCTGAGTATATAGTCAAAGAAACCAAAATCATTAATTCAAAGAACTATATGCGACTCTATGTTCATTGCACTATTATTTACAATAGCTAAGACATGGAAGCAACTCAAGTTCCTATCAACAGATGATTAGATGAAGACAAAGTGATATGTACATACAATGAAATATTACTTGGCAATGAAAAATAATAAAATCTTACTATTTGCAACAGCGTGAATAGAACTAGAGGGTAATAAGTGAAATAAGTCAGTCAGAGAAAGGCAAATATAATATGATTTCACTTATATTTGAAATCAAAGAAAAACATAACAAATATATATTTGAAATCTAAAGAATAACATAAACACAAACAAAAGAAAGAGATTCATAGGCACAGAGAACAAACTGATGGTTGCCAGAGGGGCTGGGGTTGGGGACCAGGGTAAGAAAATTGAAGAAATCGAGAAGTACAGGTTGGTAGTTACAAAATAGTCACAGGAATATAAAGTACAGCACAGGAAATATAGTCAATACTATTGTGATAACTATGTATTGTGAGGGGTGGGTATCAGAGATGTAGAGAGGAATACTTTGTAAAATACACGATTGTTTAACCTGTATGATGTATACCTGAAAATAATATATTATAATATTGAATATAAAGTGTAATTTAAAATAATAAAAAATAAAGCATAGTCCATCAGAGAAAATGGAAACAGGAAGCAACTCTACCAGAAAAAAATAAAATTTAGACTATTAGCTGAGCTTTCAAACAGACATTTTAAAAGTCACATTAGTGTGATCAGTCATTTACATGCATCAGAATGATGAATAGAGTTACTGGGAATTGAAAAGGATTATTTTTATTTACAAAATGTGAATATGAAGAATGCCAAAGAGAAAATGTGCTGATGAAAATAGAGAAAAGACATTATAGTTCCTCCCTAGTACTAATTCAGATTTGAAATTCTGAATGTTATATGAAAAGAGAATACAACATAGAATTTCCTGATTATTTAAAATGGCTTTACCAGAAATGTCAATATGACATTTCTAATATGTAGTGTTTATCTTTACTTGAAATTGGATCCAAATATTTGGAAAGATCTAATCAACATGGTGAAACAAATTTTTTCTCACTTGCTTTGCTGGCAACTCCTAACTCCGAGTCTTTCCTTCACATTCAACTGTTGTCTTGGCTTGTGTACACTTTTGAGCAGATGGGAAATATAATAAGAAACACATTCTCATGGCATTTCTAATGGAAAATAACAAAAAGTGAAAGCAAGTTTTTATCACATTATTCCCAAATTAAAATTCCCTCTAAAAGTATGTTTTCACAATATGCATATATTTTATTGGCTTCCATAGATGGTCCACATTGTGGGGGCGACTTTGCCAGCAAGTCCGCCCATCTGCTATGGATGAAAGTAAGACATGATCTGCCAAGACATGTCTCCCAAGACTACCAAGACATGATATGCTTGGGGAGGAGAGATGGCCAATCTCTCAGAGGAGAAAGGCCAAGAGCCCCTTCCTCAACAGCTTTAATGTGTTATAATACACAGGAATACAGGCCACAAGGATCACATAGTAGATAACATTTAAAAGAAATCTGAGGACTTAGTCTGAGTCAGTGTCTGTCAGGAAAGAGGGTTGCAGAAACTTTAGGAGACGTATTAATTTCCTGCTCCGACCTTTATCATATGAATGAAAACACTCTTAGCAAAGTAGGCTTCACAGGACCTTTAGGAACTCTTTCTTATGCCCGATCACCCCAGATCCCACTCTAACCAGCAAGAGGCTGCACTGCCTCCCCATCACAGGATTTCAGGCTTACCTGGATTAGAGCCTATTTAATCCTTAAGTGGATTAAAGCCAGAAAGTGCTTTTCCCAGAGGACATGGGGACTCGAGCTCCCCAGAATATTCTGGGACTCCCAGAATAGTGGGGGGTCCATCACTCCCTCTTTGTTGCAGCCCCCCATATCCTTCCATGATGGCCTCCCAAGTGATAATGTCTGGCTTAGGTTGCCCCTCCTCTGAGAGGTCTTACCCATCATTGACTATCTGACCAAGCTTTGGGGACAGGGGGATGAAGCAGAGAAGCTTTGCCTCCTTGTGGCTCGAATTCCAGAGGTCGCTCACTCAGTCTTAGCCATGGGGGGCAGTTACAACTCCTAAAATCAGGCAGAGCACTTCCCAACACCACATCAATGAGCTTTTGGTGCTGTAGAGTAGCACTGACTTCTAATTCAGTAAACTCCATCACAACTGAAGTATTAAATGTTTACTTACCAAAATGCTAAAATCATAACTTGCTTAAATGGTTCACTGAGCTATTGTGTTATTCCCACTATCTAAAAATATAGGTTCTCAATAGTGTGTGATGGGTGGTGGGAGTGCACAAAGCAAGATGGTTTTGTTGCTGATTAATCCTAGTGAATACTACTATTAAGATGAATGAAAGTTCCCATAAGACTATGAGCCTACTTCTCAAAAGAAACCATATAGGCAAGAAGGGGCTGAAAAGAAGTATTAAAAGTAATGAATGCAAGAACCTACATTGAAGATTAGTTTATCCAGCAAAGCTATAATTTAGAATGAAAGGGCAGATAGAGTGCTTTCCAGATAAGTCAAAGTTAGAGGAGTTCATAATCACCAAGCCCTTTTTTTATGAAACATTAAAGGGACTCATCTAAGAAAAAGAAGAAGATCAAAAACTATGAATAGTAAAATGATAACAAATTCAAAACTGCCAACAACTGAACCTAAAACAAAAACAAAACTAAGCAAACAATTAGAACAGGAACAGGATCACAAAAAAATGGAGATCACAGGGAAGGTTATCACTGGGGAGGGGGAGAATGGGGGAAAGGTACAGAGAATAAGAGGCATAACTGATAGGTTCAAACTAGGGGGAGGTTAAGTATAGTATTTGAAATGGAGAATACATGGGTCCATGTAGGACTCATGGACATGAACTAAGGCAGCGGGCCATGCTCATGGGTGGGGGGAACAGGGTGGAGGGGAAGAAAAAAATGAGACAATGTAATAGCACAATCAATAAAATATACTTTAAAAAGATGAATGGAAGGAAGGAAGGAAGGAGATGGAGAGAAGGTGAGAGGAAAGAGAAAGGTAGGGAAGAAACAGGCCAAGTCAGGAGAGGGAGAGAGGTGAAGATAACAAGTAGTGGCTTTATAAAGAAAGAATTAGGAATTCTACATTTTGCAGGCTGGGTCAATCATCAAAAGAATTAAAATGATTGATACAAATACTAACAGTAACAAAATACAAAAAAATAACTTGAAGTAAATGTCAGGATCTATTTGCCCTTTTGGTGGCAATGGAGTTTTATATTAAGCAGAAGAACAATCATTGGTTTAAACAATAGCTGATTCTCATGAGTAACTTTTTACTCTGATGAGTTTATTTACAAGCAGAGGGCTAGAGAGTATTTCAGTTCAATAAAATAACTTTTAAAAGTTTACTGACTGAATTATAAAATTGCAATGCTATTTTTATTTTGAAAGTAATTTTTTAATCCAAAAAGAAATTTTAAAATATTAACACTTTCAACTCCACCATATACACACTATCACTTTGCCATTTAGTCTAATTATGTTTGTTCAAAATAGGATTATTTAATTGTGAGAACTGTTCCACTCTGCTATACTAACAAACTTATCAGAAAGCTAAGCAGATGAACATTTATAATTTGTAAAATTTTATCTTTTTAGTCAGCATCGAAGTAAGCCGTGTTGTTTTAAAAAATGTACACAAGTTTCTGTTGCATTTTATTTTTACTACAATGCATATGTCATGATGAATTAATAATTCAATAGATAGCAATGTAGTGAAATGGAACGGTTAAGAGATTTAAAGTCAAAGACCTTTGTTTGAGTCTTGGTTCTGCAATTTACTACATATATGGCCTCAGGCAATTGATTTAATTGAGCTGAATGTGTTTCTTGCTGTGTATACCTCTTGTGGGGATAAAACTGAGTAATGTCTGTGAATATCTATTCTACCCAATAGTGGGCATGGAATGGTGAAAAGGCTGTCCTCTGAGCTACTGTAACCAGGGAGAGTGTTTAACAGCATCACACAGAAGTGTCATAGTGCTGCATAAAGAAGGATTCAGTTTTCAACTTAAGCCTCAAAAAGAAAGTTACTTTTCAGTCCAAGAGAGTACAAAATAGTCCTCCCCATGCCTCAGTGTGGCAGAGAGAACACTGTAGATGAGAGATGGAATACAGACATAAAACAGAGCACCTTTTCTCCTGATGAGAAAAAAGGAAACACTCTTCCTACAGGATTAAATTAATACAGCAGGCATAATTCAGTATAGATGGGAAGAAATAAGAGTCTCATGCTCTACCAACTGAGCTAACCAGGCACCTAAATGGGAAGAAATAAACTACCACAGAAATCAACTTAAAAAATCATGTGTGCTAGAGGTAGACTATGTCCAATGACAACAAAAGAGACTGAGGAAATGATAAAATATTAAGAGCTGTTAATAAGGAAAGTAACTGGTGATGTACATGTTCCTTGGAAGTGGGGATAGGTGTGGTGGGGGAAAATAGTGGCATGAAAATGGAGACAACTGTCCTTGAACAAAAATAGATAAATAAATAAAAGAGAAAAATAAAAAGAAAGAGTATAACCTGTGATACATACGGAAGAAGATCGTGGTCATGAATTATGTAAACTTAAAGCTAAGGAATCCATAACATATCAGAAATAAGATTTATTTTCCTAGTTTTCATTTATGATTTTTATACAAATATAAATGTACCAGATATATAACACATATATAAATCATTGTATAGCAGAAGGTAGACAAATTTTTTTCCAAGATCTAGTCAATCTTATTTATTATGTGGTCCTTCCCTCAAATTTCCGAGTTACTTAAAGAAGTCTATGGCCCTGGCTGGTGTAGCTCAGTGGATTTAGCACAGGCCTGCGAACCAGTGGATCGCAGTTCAGTTCCCAGTCAGGGCACATGCCTGGGTTGCAGGCCAGTTCCCTGCAGGCCAACTCCCAGCAGGGGACGCATGAAAGGCAACCATACATTGATGTTTCTCTCCCTCTCTCCTTCCCCTCTAAAGATACATAAATAAATAAAAATCTTTAAAAAAAAGAAGTCTATGGATATTGTTATATACGTAAGTATATTTGGAAGACAAAAACTTTGCCTTAGCATTTCATCTTAAATTTTGAAATCCTAGTTGCATAAATCTCAGTAAACAACCTCATTTAGTAAACTAGGTTTCTATTTGGAGGTGCTCTACATCATAAAAACTCTTAGGAAGCCTATAAACTTGTTTGAAGCTGTAGCTATTTCAAAGTGCATCTCAGCTACTAAAATATCATTGAACAAAGAATGGTCCTCCACTACCCGGCAATATTTTGAGGAATAGCTCTGAAAAAGATGCCCATGTAATGAAAATAAGTTTCATCAGTTCATCAGTTGGAGGCAGTTAGCTAAGTACATGGATTTGATGATGAGCAAAATTGATATTACAGTGAAAATGCTGTTATATTTAAATTTAGAGAATTTAAAACATTGTATAAATATAAGGATGTTTATTTAAACAAGGTGTAAACATTACTGTGGATTTTTTTCATCGGATTACTGGTAACCCAGCTTCAACTATAGCTCAGCTACAAGGCTCTTTTAGGCTCATTGTGGTGAGCAGAAGCTGCCTAGAGAGAACCTGTGAAGGTCTTCCACCTGAGAAATAAAAGACAAAATAGAACATTTATAAGGAGCAAGTGTTTATATTCTGTAATAAACTGAAAATCCCTGCACCTTGGAAAGATATATTGTCAAAAATATATAGAAACTCAATTTTAAAAATAAAAACATACTGCTCTCCTATGAGATTTTTGTCTTTCAAAGCAACTGGTTTCTTCTGGGACACACATTTACACTTGATAGCTATGAGCCTAATTACATGCTAAAGCATGGGAGACATTTTTAAAAATGCCCATTAATGACTAGGTTTTCAGCTATACCTTTGTAGTTTAGAAAATTTGGGGTTTTCAGGAAAAAAAACTTATTTCTACAAGAAATTCTTGTAGGAGTTATTCAGAAGATTATTTAAGGACTTATTAATCCAAACAGGACAAGCTCTTTCCAGGCAGTATTCTGTGACAATGACTCCAAGAACCTACCCAACTTGGAAATCAATAGAGTAACTGCATTCCTTAGGAAATAAATATTAATACAGCTTACCTATTCAGTATTTGTTTTTTTTTTAAATTTTATTTTGTAAAGACAATAAACTGAGAAGAATTTACTTTGGATTATAGAATAAATTATATATAATTAACATTCAATGGATCCATAAATGATGTATGAAAAATAATAAATATATGCATATCGTTCTGGTGCCAGTAAATCTTTCATCAGAACTAGCCAGAGTTTCTTCTCTGGTCCTGGTGTAGACCTATTTTCATCTTTCTTGTTTTTTTTTTATGTTGAGAGTTATATTTTTTAATCCAAATATTTAAAAAGAAAAAAATATACAAGGTAAAATTTTCAGAAAATTGCAAAAACAAATGAAACAAATGAAAAATGATTTAGAACAAAGCTCATAAGATAATAGCATAATTTTTTATATTAATACAATTGCACCTTTCTTTTTTTCTTTTTTTTACTGTTCAAGTACAGTTGTCTCTATTTTCTCCCCACCAGTCACCCTGACTCTAGCCATCTCCACCTCCCACCCTTGGTCATACCCCCCTTTGCCAACCTTTTTTTTATGTTGTCAGTCCTTGTTACTCTCCTTTATGCTTCACAATGATCTGACTCTTTTCTAAAATCATTGTTGATAAATTAATTGCAAAGTACATGCATGCACACTGTCTCCAAATGGCCATAGTATCATTCATAAAGTATAAGCTGACATTTTTGCCTCAAATAGACTTTCTCATTTGTGTTTCTTATTGTTATTTATGTTCATAATTGATATTCCTTTAACTTGTACGAATTAGAATTATCAGTAAGTATGATTTCTATGGAACTTAACTTCTCGTGTAAATGCATAGGTCTTGTGGTTTTAAAGACTACCTTTGCCTAAATTCTTCTTGGAAAATGCTTTTTCATGAATAAGAATTATTAACATGTATTGAATGCTTACTATGAGCCAGGCACTCTTCTCAGCTTTTTACATTTATTTTATTACCCATAATAGTCATATAAAGAAAATAGTTTTCACATGTGGGAAAACTGGTTCCCAGAGAGGCTGAGTGGCTTGTACAAGATCATACAATGATTGGACAGTTTTGAACCCAGGTGCTCTGACTTCAAAGACTCCATTATTAACCTTTACATTGTCTTTAAAATATCTGTCCTCTACAGTTGTTTCCTATATTCCCTAATAAGTGCCCTTCAATGAAATCATCTGCTACTGGAGCTGAAATTTAGCTTAGCCAACTGATCCAGGGATTTGTTTAATTGTACTTGCCCACAACATTTACACAGACCTGATAAAGATATTGATCATTTAAAACCCATGAATATCCAGCGCCACTTCGGGTGCCACAAAGTGCAGTCTTTCTTTTCTCTCTGCCTTTTACAGAAGCCTAAGTTGATATTAAAAGTTTGAGGTAGCATGAAACCTGCTTTCAGACAATCACCTTAAGTCAGTGTCTCTTCAATATTATCCTATTTATATCAGTTCATTATATTGTACTTAATATGAAATTACAATGAGTCACTCATAAGTGTGCCTTTCTTAGACATAATTAGACACTGAAGAATTATTAAATATTTCACTGCATATTGTACATTTGATCTCAGTATTGAATTCTCATTGATGTTAATGCACACACAATGTAATATCACATGTTCCTCTGACTGTAAGCTTATGTATTTTTCTTAATTTAACAGAATTTCAGATGCTCGATTCTTTCAGATGTTTGGCACATAAATGTTTCTAAGAAGTTAGATGTTACTCTTAATTAAATATAAGGTAATTTGATCAGGTAAAGAACAGTATAAAAACCATTTCAAATAGGGGTAAATCACTAGGGTCCTAAATTTCAAATCTGCCCCTATGTGAAATATTATAGGTGTGTTACTTAATTGTATCAGTTTCCTCATCTCTAAAAATTAATGTATTAAACATGATGTTTTCTATCCACTTTTCGTTCTAAAATATTTAAAAATATTACCCAAATTGTTTTTGGAAACTTCATCATAAAAAGAGCTGTATTACTTAATAAGAAGTGTGATGTTAGCAAACTTAAGCACTTCATAGCTCTTATTAAATCACTCATTATAACAGGCAGAGAATATAAATTCTACTTTAGTTAATTTTATAATATATTGTTCTTATTTATTAAAGTCTTAGAGCTATTTGTTATAATAATGATTGAATAAGGAAATGAATAAATTAGAATTAAATAACATTTTAATTAGTATCTGTACCCAAATATTAAGTTAGTAATAACTAAATAATGCTTATACTATGAAAAATACATAGAAAACCTATAGAAGTCACACAGGGACACAAGTATTTAGCTTACCTCCTAAACAGTTTCAGCAGCACCATTAGCAGGACATTCTGCTTTATGGAACAGATTTTTTTTTTTAGTTTAAACATGTTTTCAAGCTTCATGGATTCATTGGATGAAAAAAATGGTTTTTAGAAGAAGAAAAATAAATGTTAACTTTCCACAATCTAATATGTAATCATATACAAATGTAGTATAATATACTGTTTTTATTACAATTTCATTATCTGAATGGAAATTATAGTGTTAGTGCTTTCAAGAGATGGCTCTATCTGCATGCATAGTGAGGGAGAGTTCACATAATGGTCTGTAAGGCATATCAAATTTATTCTATGGGGTAGATAAAGGTCTTTTAAAGGTCTTACTCAACTTGTGGAATGAATTTCTTACCATGTATGAATTCTGAGAGCAACATATTTTTCCCCCTGAAATGTGATTTGCTTTCAAAAAGAATTTTACTACTGTACAGAAGAAAAACTTAATTAAAGACAAATTACACCTGGCATGGTTATTAACATTAAAAAAGTATCTATTTAATATATAAATGAGCGTTTAGGAGAAATTTCATAAATACTCAGAGAAGAAAGGGAATATTGACTAAAATTTGACCATTATGAATGAAGCTATATTTAAATTGTTTTAAATGATGGGAGAAAGCGAATACCTCATTTTTTCCCTCCCTGAAGCACATGTAAGAGATAGTTGAAAAGATAGATCAAAAGTGCATATTTTCTTCCTTAGAGTTCATCATCACAAATTGTATGTGTTTTAAGTGAAATTGACAAATCGAGCTTCTTATGCCTTGAATCACACGATTTCTAAAGACACTATATGTTACTCTTCACAATCATGTAAGCAGTGGTATTATTATTATAATCCATAATTCTATAGTTGAAGATATTTGGGTACATGAAAGTTGAATACTTTGCTTGTTTAGTACGCTTTATTGAATTCTTACTATGTGGTAGATATTTCATAGGCCACTGGGGGAGAAACTGTCCTCAAGAAGATAAATTATCGGGGAAAAATAAGCAAAGAAAATAGCAATTACAACATAATTTGATGATATATAAAATAATTAAATGATCCCAGTGCTAGTCATATGAGAAATATAAGTAAGTCCAAACATTTTAATTGTTAATATAACCATTTCATTAGACTATAACTGCCATAAGGCATAACTGTTTTATTTACTGCTGTGCTCACCACTCCCAGAGTAGAACCTGGCATATACTACACTCCCTAAAAATGTCTTGTTGAATAAATTGAGTGTTGAATACAATGATTTTCTTTTCTGTTCTCCTTACCCACCCTGAAGAGAAAAATGTATTGCCATGACTAATATGGCCTTTCGTTCATGATATGAGTTTAGTGAAGAGTTGTTGAATACTATAGTGATTGATAAAACTTATGGATAAAAGAACTTTTATCTTCATTTTACCAGGTTAAAAATTTTTTCTCTTTTTAACATTTTCTATTGTTTAAGAACAGTTTTCTGCCTTTTCCCCACACCTGCACCAACCCAGCCCTACCCACCTCCCTCCTCTGTTTCCACCCATCCCCCTTGTTATTGTCCATGTGTCCTTTGTACTTGTTCCTGCAAACCCTTCACCCTTATCCCTAGTAATTCCCTCTCCTCTCTCCTCTGGTCACTGGCAGCTTGTTCTCAATTTCAATGTCTTTGGTTATAGTTTGCTTGCTTGTTTGTTTTGTTGATTAGGTTCCAGTTAAAAGTGAGATCATATGGTATTTGCCTTTCACTGCCTGGCTTATTTCACTAAGCATAATTCGTTCCAGTTTCATCCATCCTATCACAAAGGGTAGGAGATCCTCCTTTCTTTCTACTGCATAGAATTTCATCGTGTATATGTACCACAATTTTTTGATCCACTCATTTACTGATGGGCACACAGGCAGTTTCTAGCACTTGACTTATGTAAATTGTGCTGCTATGAACATGGCGTGCGTAGGTTCTTTTGAATTGGTGTTTCCGGATTCTTAGGGTATAATACCAGCAGTGGGATTGAAAGACAGTTCCGTTTTTAGTTTTCTGAGAAAATCCCATACGTTTTTTTCCACAGTGGCTGCACCAGTCTTCATTCCCACCAACAGTGCAATAGGATTCCATTTTCTCCAGAATCTTCCCAGCACTTGTGCACTGATTAGTTTATGAGGCCATTCTCACTTATGTGAAGTGGTATCTTATTGTGGTTTTAATTTGCATCTCTCTGATAGCTACTGATGCTGAGCATCCTTTCATATGTTTTGGGGCCCTCGTTATGTCCACCTTGGAAGAGTGTCTATTCAGGTCCTTTGCCTATTTTTTAGTTGGATTGTTTGTCTTCCTGGTAACACTCAGCATAGTGGGAGTAGAGGGAGTATACCTCAACATAATAAAGGCCATATACAAGAAACCTACAACCAACATCATAGTCAATGAGCAAAATCTAAAATTTTTCCCACTAAGATCAGGAACAAGACAAAGGTGTCTTTTAAAAAAAAACTTCTATTTAGCATAGCATTGTAAGTTCTAGCTATAGTGACCAGACAAGAAAACAAAAAGGCATCCAAGTTGGAAAAGAAGAAGTAAAACTGTCACTGTTTGCAGATGAATAATAGTGTATATAGAAAACCCTATAGATTCCACAAAAAACTATTCAACCTAATAACTGAATTTGGTAAAACAGTGCAATTCAAAGTCTATGTATATAAATCAATGATAGTTTTGTTCACCAACAATGAACTAGCAGAAAAAAAGATGAGGAAAATTCCATTTACTATAGCAACAAGAAGAGCAAAGTACCTAAGAATAAATTTAACCAAAGAGGAAAAAGACTGTACTCTGTAAACTATACAACACTGAAGAAAGAATTAAAGGAAGACAAAAATAAAGGGAAGTGTATGCTGTACTCATGGATTAGAAGAATTAGGATAATCAGAATGTCCATGCTACCCAAAGTAATTAATAGATTCAACACAATCCCTATTAAAATACCAATGGCATATTTTAAAGATATGGAACAAACATTTAAAAAATTTATGAAACCTCAAATGACCCTGAATAGCCTCAGCAATCTGGAGAAAAAGAAAAAAATAGGTGGGATTCCAATACCTGATATCAAAGTATATTACAAGGCCACTGTAATCAAAACAGCTGGGTACTGGCAAAAGAACAGACATATAGATCAATGGAAGAGAATATAGAGCCCCCAAGTAAACGCATGTATCTCGGGTCAATTAATATATGGCAAGGAACAGGAGAATAAAATGGAGTAAAAATGGCTTCTCCAACAAATGGTGTTGGGAGATCTGGATAGCTATAGGCAAAAAAATGAACTAGACAACCAAATTATACCACATACAAAAATAAACTCAAGATGGATAAAAGGCTTAAATATAAGTAGCAACACCATAAAAGTCCTAGGAAACATAGGCAGGGAAATTTCAGATATTCACACGGCAATATTTTTATCTAGATGTCCCCTACAGCAAATGAAATAAATGTAAGAATTAACAAATGAGACTTCATCAAATTAAAAAGCTTCTGCATGGCTAAATAAAACATCAGTAAAATGAAAAGAGAACCAACCATATGGAAAAATATAGTTGACAATGATACTTTGTACAAGGGTGTGATCACCAAAATGTATATATGTTTTTTCATGGTGTTTATTTATACAAATAACCTACCATTTCAAGTTCAAAATACAGCTTTCTTTATTACCTTTTAAGAATTAATAGGTTTTTAGAAAGGTTTTTATCCATTCTAGAAATGCTTTATTAAAGATCTGAATTTGTAACTATTTCTATGACGGTGAACACATTTTCTAGTAGCAATTATTATGTAATATATTCATTTACCTACTAATTTATAAGCTACCGTTATAAAATACTAAATTTTCCCATGCATACATGTTAGTATTTTTATACACTCTCCTAGAAATATCATCTAATTAATTTTTCATCATAACTAATCTATACCTAGGTTTCATTAAATGTTCATTAATTATTTACATCACTGTTTCATCAACTATATTTCCTTTGTTGGAGTATTTTCTGAGAAATCTACTGTGATAAGCTTCCTGAATCTGTGTGTCAGAATGTTTCTATTTCAAACTCACTGAATAGTAATTTGGCTGGGTTTAAAACACTACTTAAAATTTACAGTATAGGAGTACCTAAATATGTACAATGCAAATCTTGATGGAACTAAAAGGAGAGAGTGACAGTAATACAATAATAGTAGAGAGTTTTTAACACCCCAATGACATCAATGTATAGATCTTTCAGACTGAAAGTCAATAAGAAAACAGGAACATTTTCTAGTGTGGATCACATGTTAGGACAAAAATTTAAGAAGACTGAAATTATATCAAGTGTCTTCCCTGACCACAGTAGAGTAAAGCTAGAAATCAAATACAAGAAAAAATCTGAAGAATCCAAAAACACATGGAGGTTAGCACATTAAAAAATAAGTTAAAATTAAATCAAGAAATAAATGGAAAGATATCTTCAAACAAATGAAAATTAGAACACAACAACCCTAAAATATATGTGACATAGGAAAAGCAGTATTAAGAGGGAAATCCTCTTAATTACAGGCCTACCTCAAGAAAGAAGAAAAATCTTAAAATCTAAAAAAATATTCCTAACTTTAAACTTAAGAAATAGAAAAAGATCTATAAACAAACCAATACAAACAATAATATGTAAAAAAATGGATAAATTTTAGAAACAAGTGGATAAACAAATGGATAAATTCTTAGAAACATAAAATCTTCCAAACATAAATCAAAAACAAATAAAAAACCTGAGACCAATTTACAGAAATTGAAGCAGTAATAATAAAACTTCCAACAAACAAAAGTCCTGGATTGGATACCTTCACAAGTGAATTTTACCATATATTCCAAGAAGAACTAACACCTATTATTTTCAAACTATTCCAAAAAATTAAAAGAAGGAAAGACTCCCAAGCTAATTTTAAGAGGCCACTTTTATCAAAATTTCAAAACAAAATAAAGACACTATCAAAAATAAAATTATAGGCCTATATCACTGATGAATGTACATGCTAGAATCCTCAATAAACAGTAGCAAACTAAATTTAGCAATAAATTAGAAATATTATACCACATGATCAAGTGGGATTTATTCAGGAATGCAAGGCTGGACAAAATCTATAAATCAATTAACTCAATATACTATAATACAAAATAAAAAATAAAAGTATATAATTATAAATAGATGCAGAGAAATAATTTGAAAAAATCAGTTCTCATTTGTGATTTAAAAAAAAGCTCTTAACAAAGTGAGAATATAGGAAACATATCTCAGTGTAATAAAGGCCATGATCACAAAGAGCTAACATTGTACTCAATGGCAAAAAACTGAAAAGGGTTTCTCTTAAGATCAGAAACAAGCAAGGAATGTCCATTCATCCATTTTTGCCTTCACCGTTCTTATTCAACATGGTAGTGGGAGTCCCAATCACAGAATATATATATATATATATATATATATATATATATATATATATGAAAGAAAGAAGTAAAACTGCCATTATTTGTAGATAGTACTACATGTAGAGAATCCTATAAATTTCACCAAAAAACTACTACAATTTATAAATAAATTCAATAAAGTAAGTATCCAGAAATCAATTGCATCTTATACACTTAATAATGAACTATGAGAAAGAGAAACTAAGATAACAATCCCGCTTGCAACTGCAACAAAATAAATAAAATACTAAGTAAAAAGTTTAACCACAGATGTTAAAGAACTTTATTTGAAAATCTATAAGACATAGAGGAGGGAAGATGATGGAGGAAAGAATGGAAGTCACACCGACAGCCTCCCAGGGCCAATCTGGAATCACAACTCAATTGTGGAGAAACTACCCAGAACAAACACCCGAGCAATAGACAGAGAGAAGCCATATAATTTCAAATGGAAAAAAAAAATAAACAGCTTTGGTACAACCTGTCTGGTAAGGACTGTGGTGGAGACTCACAAGGCCTGGCTGGGCACCCACAGGCAGAAGCACTGGAGGGATAGTAAAGCAGCCATTTGTATCCTCCCTAGAAGAATGGGGCCTGGACCCTAAGTTAGTATTCCTAGCCTAGAACACACGATCCAAAAAAGTACACAGATAACAACCAGCAGTGAAAAGTAGCAGAGCTGCAGATACAGATGGCTGGAGACATAAAAATCGTTTAAAGAGCCAACACACAAATTTTCATTTTCAGCCACTTACCCAGGGCTCTGGCAAAGGTGAGGGCAGAGTGGGCTGGATATGTCTAAGGAAAGACTGGGGACAGAAGCCTTGGGGAGAGAACTGAGAGAGTGGCTCCTGGGATCCTGATGCTGAGTCATCCCCCAGATGGCAGCAGCCATGGTGCTCAGAGAGACCATCTCCCTCCAAGGGGCAGTAGAAACAATAGCCGTGAGCCTAGGAGGATCTCTGCTCTGGCCCTGTGGTGTTTAAACATGCCTGCTGAGTACAGAATGACCAGATTAACAATTGATGGAGAAAGCCAGGGACAGCAGATCCCTGGAAGTATTGAACAGGCTGACTAAGGACAGATGTGGTCAACATCTGACATCACTACAGGCAGATCCAAAAAGAAGAAGAAAAAAAAAAAACAGTAGTAAATAAAAGATGCTACCTAGAGAAAAGCCACTGTGGTCTTCCTCATGATTTGTGATATTTTCTTTCCTGCATAAGTTTTAAACATTTATTTCTTACCCAGTGACTTTGTGCATAGTAAGTCATTAGATTTTATACTATAGTGTATTTGAATTCACATATTTGCCCCTCCCTCTTCTTAGCCCATTTTACCTTCCTCTTTCCTTGCATTACTTTCATTTCAAATTTGTTTTTCTCTCTTGCTGCAACTTGTTTCCATTCTGCACTTTTACTATTTCTCCCCCATCCAGACCCACAAAGCCATTTTCTTCTCAAGGTTCATTTCACATCCTTTTGCCCTACTCTAAAAATACCTGTGTTCTCTCTCCACCTTTAAAAATCCTTGCTAGTTGGTTGTGTGTAGGGTAGTTTTTGTTGCATTGTTTTTTTCCATTTTACACATAGATCTTCATGAATTTTATATATCAAATATCAAATTTTACTGGTCCCACTTCCTACTTCTTTATGTGTCAAATTTTAATTTTGCCATATTTGCCTGATTTTTCTTTTTGTTTTTATTTTATTTGTCTTTCATCCTGCTCATTTCTTTTTCTATATTTTTCTTTTTTCCTTTGTTATTTTTCTTACATCCCAAATTTTAATTTTGGGGGTGTAAGAAAATTACATCAGGCTTCTCTTAGGCTGATTTTTGTTCCTCACTCTTAGCATTCCATCTCCATCTATCATTTCAAAATCAATTCCCATTATCATAGACACATTTTAAGCTTTTCTTTGCTTCTTTTTTCCTTCTATTTCCATACCACCTATATTAATTTTAGCTTTTTTTGTTACTGGTACTGTGGTGGATCTTTCCAATTTAGTTCCTATATTTTTATTAATTATTTACTATTTTCCTTTCTTTCACTTTATTTTTATTTTAAATTATTTTAATTTTTATTTAAACTTAATATTATATACTTCACTTCTCATAATACATTCCACATTTATCATCCCTTTTTTATTCATGAGGTAAATTTTACCTTCTCTCTTTTTATTGTTCCAATTCCCAACTCATATTAGTGTTCCTCCCTCTCCATTCTCAAAATTATTTTCTTTCAATAGGTCATCTCATATCCACTTTACTTTTTTATAATAGTCTTAATCTCTGTACCCTCTTATTAATACCATTCATTTGCTGTTGATAGTGGGATTGTGGAGGAGAGTTATATTTTTGGGTATGTGTTTGTTCTCTGGACTTTATAATTTTGTTCTGACAGCACCCGCAAAAACAACACATTAGATGTGGTGGGTGGAGTGACCCTCAGTCAACCAGCCACAGGGAAGGACCCACCAAAGAAAGATGCAACAACAATCAAAATCCAACTACATCCAGAGAAACAGCATAAAAGGAATAAAGGGCATCCCAAGACCATCAAGTTCATGTGATCAAGACTGCATCACTGAATGTCAAGACCTCCTACCATAGAAATTCATACCACAAAGTCGGAAAGTCAAAACAGATAAATTTAAAAACAGAAGCAAGCGAGAAGAGTTCCACAAATAATGAGAAGACAAAGAAACAACTTCCAACCAAAAAGTAAGGAGGAAACCTCAGAAAGAATGCTAAATGAGATAGAGGCAAGTCAACTATCAGATACTGAGTTCAAAGCAATGGTTATAACGAAGCTCAATGTGCTCAGTGCAAATCACCAAAAAGTACAGAGAAACTACAAGGTACTTACTGCAAAATCTATCAACATAAAAAAGGACATAGAAACAATCAATAAGGACCAAGTGGACAGGAAGAATATAACGTCTGAATTAAAAAAAAATAGCAGATGGAATCAAAAGCAAGATTGATGAAGCAGGGGATCCAAACAATGAATTAGAGGACAAGGTAGAAAAAAATTCTCAAAAAGAGCAAGAAAAGGAAAATGGACTCCAAGAGCATGAAGAGGGGTTAAAGGAAATGCAGGGAATCACAAAAGGGAAAAATATCTGTATAATAGGGATATCAGAAGTTGAAGAAGAGAAGCAAGGGCTAGAAAACCTGTTTGAAAAAGTAATGATGGAAAACTTTCCTAATTTGGTGAGAGAATAAGTCACATCAGTCCAGGAAGCAGAGAGGGTCCCAATCAAGAACCCAAAGAGGCCCACTACAAGACATATCATAATTAAAATGGCAAAATTTCAAGACAAAGAGAGAATCTTAAAAGCAGCAAAGGAGAAACAGGAAGTAACTATTAAAAAGCTCTGATAAGGCAAGCAGTGAGTTCTCAAGAGAATCATTATAAGCCAGAAGGAACTGGCAAGGTATATTCCAAGTAATGAAAAGCAAAGGCCTGCAACTGATACTACTCTATCCAGCAAGGCTGTCAATTAAAATGGAAGGCCAAATAAAGAGTTTCCTAGACAAAAGAAGCCTCAAAAAATACACCTCAACCAAACAGGCATTGCAAAATATACTAAAGGGACTGCTTTAAGAAGAGGAAGGAAAACAGTGAAAGATAGAGGGAAAAAAGGTAAAAAAGGAGTAAAATGTCAATGAATAAGTATCTATCAATAATAACCTTAAATGTAAATGGATTAGGTGCTCCAATCAAAAGACATTGAGTAGTTCAATGGACAAGAAATCATGATCTGCATATATGCTGCCTACAAGAGACCCACCTCGCAACAAAAGATCTACACAGACTGAAAGTGAAAGGTTGAAAAAAAATATTCCAAGCAATCAGATAGGAAACAAAAAGCCAGAGTAGCAATATTTGTATCAGACAAAATAGGCTTCAAATAACAACCACAAAGGGAGATACAGAAAGACACTTCATAATACTCAAGGAAAGAATTTATCAATAAGACATAAACATTGTAAACATATGTGCACCTAACATAGGAGAAACCAAATATGTAAGGAAAATTCTTGGAGGACTTCAGGAAAGATATGGACAGAAACGCATTTATACGAGGGGATTTTAACAATACACTGCAAAAAATATATCTTCCAAACAAAATATCAACAAAGATATTATGACATTGAACAATGCGCTAGATCAAATAGACTTAACTGATATATGTATGTATGTACATGTTTGTACATGTATATATATATGTACATACATAGATACACACCTCCATACATATATATATGTAAGCTTTATCATATATATAGGAGCTTTCATCCACAAAAAGAAAAATACATAATCTTTTCAAGTACATTTGGAACATTTTCAAAAATAGACCACATGATAGGGTGCCAAAAAAGACTCAAAAAATTCAAGAAAATTTAAATTATATCAAGCATCTTCTCAGACGACAAGGGACTGAACTCTTAAGATCAGTAAATTCAGGAGCTGGAACTTTGTAAATATGAATAAAGTTGACAAGGCTTCAAGCAGACTCATCAAGGAAAAAGAGAGGATCCAAATAAGCAAAATGAGAAAAGAAAGAGGAGAGATTACAACCAATACCACAGAAGTACAAAGGATCATAAGAAATTACTATGAGGAATTATATGCCAAGAAATTTGAAAATCTAGTTGAAATGGACAAATTTCTAGAAAAATGTGATCTTCCAAAATTGAATGAAGAAAAAGCAGAAAGCCTGAACAGAAAAAAATTGAAGCAGTAATAAAAAAAAAAAAAACTCCCATCACACAAAAGCCCTGGACTAGGTGGTTTCACAGGAGAATTTTACAAAACATTTAAGGAATAACTAACCCCTATACTTCTAAGACTATTCCAAAAAGCCCACGTAGAGGGAAAACTCCCAAACTCTTTTTATGAGGACAGCATCATCCTAATCCCTAAACCAGAGAAAGACACAAGAAAGAAAGGAAACTACAGACCATTATCGCTGATGAACATAGATGCTAAAATCCTCAACAAAGTACTTGCATACTTCATCCAGCAATACATCAAAAGGTTTATACATTAAGGTCAAGTGGGATTCATCCAAAGGATGCAAGAATAGTACAATATTCTCAAATAAATAAATATAATACATCACATAAACAAAAAAAGACAAATGTCATATGGTCATAGCAATAGATGCAGGTAAAGTGCTTGATAAGGTACAGCACACATTTATGATAAAAATGCTCAGCAAGGTGGGATTAGAGGGAGCATACCTCTATCTAATAAAACCCATATATGAAAAACCTACAGCCAACATCATACTCAATGGAGAAAATTTAAAATTTTTCCCACTATGATCAAGAACAAAACAAGGATGCCTGCTTTCACCACTTCTATTCAACATAATATTGGAAGTACTAGCCAGAGCAATCAGACAAGAAAAGGAAATAAAGCACATCCAAATTGGAAAAGAGGAAACAAAACTGTCATTGTTTGAAGATGACATGATAGTGTACACAGGAACCCTATAGACTCCAGAAAAAACAAAAAACAAAACAAACAAAAAAAAACTACTCAATCTAATAAGTGAATTTGGCAAAAAAGCAGGACACAAAGTCAATGTTTAAGAAATCAAAGACATTTTAGACAACCAATAATGAAATATTATGTTGAACAATGAACAAATGATGTTGGGACATCTGGACAGCTACATGCAAAAAAAAAAAAAGAAACTTGACCACTAACTCTCATCATACACAAAAATAAACCTAAAGTGAATAAAGGCATAAATATAAGTCATGATACCATAAAAGTCCTAGAGGAGAAGAACTGCAGGAAAATCTCAGATATTCCACATAGCAATATTTTCACTGATATGTCCCCTAGAGCAAGGGACATAAAGGAAAGAATAAACAAATGGGTCCTCATCAAAATAAAAACTTCTGCACAGCTAAAGAAAAAAGCATTAAAACAAAAAGGGAAACAACTCTATAGGAAAATATATTTGCCAATGATAACTTGAACAAGGGTTTGATCTCCAAAGTATATAAATAACTCACATGATTCCAATCCAGGAAGAAAAAGAATCCAATTAACAAATGAGCAAAGATCTTGAACAGTCACTTCTCCAAGGAGAACATCAAATGTCCCATAGACATATGAAAAGATGCTCAACACCACTAGCCATCAGAAAGTTGCAAATTAAAACTACAATGAGATACCACTTCACACTGGTGACAATGGTCATCATAAACAAATCAAGAAACAAGTGCTAGCCAGGATGTGGAGAAAAGGGAACCACAGTACATTGTTGGTGGGAAGACAGACTGGGTACAGCCTTTTTGGAAAACAGTATGGAATTTCCTTAAAAAAACTAAAAGTGGAATTGACTTTTGACCCAGCAATTCCACTGCTAAGGTTATACACTGAGAATCCTGAACCACCAGTTCAAAAGAACCTATGCACCCTAATGTTCATAGCAGCACAATTTACAATAGTCAAGTGCTAGAAGCAGCCTAAGTGCCCATCAATAATGAGTATATAAAAGAACTCTGGTCCATTTACACAATGAAATATTACACAGCAGAAAGAAAGAAGGATCTCCTAGCATTTGTGACAGCATGGATGGAACTGGAGCACATTGTGCTAAGTAAGCTAGGCAATAAAAGAGAAATACTGCATATGTCATCAGTCAATGGAACCAAACTAACAAAACAGACAACCTAGCAAAATATAACCAGAGACATTTAAATTAATAACACACTGACAGTAACCAGATGGGCTAAGGGAAGGAAATAATGGGTCAAAGAAGGAAAGGTGTCATTAAAGAACATGTATAAAAGACCCATGGATAAAGACAAAGGAGGGTAGGATTGAGGGTTGGAGGTGGGTGTGGGTGGGGCAGGGGAAAGTGGTGGTGGAAAAATGGAGACAATTGTATTTGAACACTAATAAAAATAATTTAAAAAGAAAGAATATAAAAAGAAAATTGGTAAGACACTGAAGAAAGAAATTAAAGAAAGCACAAATAAGAGGAAGCACATACCTTGCTCACGAATAGAAAATATTAACATCCTTAAAATGCTCATACTGCCAAAAGCAATCTATAGATTCATTGCAATTCCTGTCAAAATTTCAGCTACATATTTCACTGAGTGAGAACAACTAATCCAAATATTTATATGAAACCACAAAGAACTGAATAGCCACAGAAATATTGAGAAACAAGTGCAAGTTGGAGGAATCACACTGTATGAAAATGTACTCGAAGTCCATAGTAATCAAAACAGCATAGAACTGGAAAAAAATAGAACTGTAGATCAATGAAATAGAACAGAGAGCCCAGAAATGAATCCACACTTTTATGGTCAGTTAATATTTGACAAAGTAAATAAGAACATATAATGGGGTAGACAGGCTTTTCAATAAATGCTGCTGGAACAATTTGAGAAATAAATGAAAAACAGTGAAACTAGGCCATGTTTTTACACTATATACAACTATATGAACAAAATGGAATAGACTTAAATGTAAGGCAAAAACCATAAAACTTGTATAAGAAAACTCAGGCAGTAAAAATCTAAGACATATCCCAGAGTGCTGTTTTTTTTTTTTTCTGATATACCACCATGGGCAAGGAAAATAATTGAAAAAATAGACAAATGGGAGTATATTAAGTTTATATATTTTTATTTTCAAACTTTTTAATTTTTTTTACTGTCATTCAAGTACAGTTGTCTCTAGAGTTTTCCCCTACCACTCCCCCTCACCTCAGCCATCTACACTTCCCACCCTTAATCCTACCCTCCTTTGCTTTTGTCCATGTGTCCTTCATACATGTTCCTGACAACCCTACCCCCTTTTCCCTCCATTATCCTCTCCTACCTCTTCTCTGGTTACGGTCAGTTTGTGTAGTGAAGGACACTATCAACAAAATAAAAAGACAACCCATTGAATGGGAGAGCATAGTCAACAAATAGACAAGTGAAAATCTGTTCAATGTCATTAGTTAGCAGAGAAATACAAATTAAAACCACAATCAGATACTGTCTAACACTTGTCAGAATAGTTATCATCATTAAATCAGCAATGTCGCCAAGTATGTGGAGGAAAGGGAAACCTTCATGCACTGTTTGTGGGAACGCAGATTTGTGCAGCTTCCATGGAAAGTAGTGAAAGTTACTAGAAAAATTAAAAATGAAACTGCTTTTTGACCCAGCAATTCTACTTCTGGGTATATGTCTAAAAAAATTCAAATCACCAATTTAAAAGATATATGTACCACTATGCTCACTGCAGAGTTATTTTTAATAGCCCTGATGTTATAGCAACCCAAGGGCCCATCAATAATTGAGTGGATAAAGAAGAAGTTGTATTTATATACAGTGAAATATTACTAGGACATAAAAAATAATAAAATTTACCACTTGTGACAGCATGGATATATTGTTTTAAGTGAAATACATCAATCAGAGAAAGATAAAGACAACATAATTTCACTTATATTCACAATCTAAACAACCTAAACAGAGAATCATAGGTACAGAGAACATGCTGGTGGTTGCCAGGGGAAAAGGGTTTGGGTAACTGGATGAAGAAATTGAGAAGTGCAGTTTGGTAGTGACAAAATAGTCATGGAAATGTAAAATATAGCATTGGAAATATAGTCAGTAATATTGCAATAACTGTGCATGGTGCCTGTAGGATATTGGAAATATTAGGGGTAACACTTTGTAAAGTATGATTGTCTAACCACTATATTGTACACCTGACATTAATACAAAATAATATTGAATACACATTGTAATTAAAAATAAAAAATAAATAAAAATTTAAAATGTAAAAATAAATAAATTATAAAAATACTAAGAGACTGACGTAGAAGTGATTTATTTCAAATTTGAGTCTTCATTTGGAATTAATATTATTTCATTGTTTTCATTTTTATTGCCTGATAAAATGGTACTGAAATAATTTGTAGGGACAACATCACTTTAGAAGTAAGATTACAAAAGATCCCTTCTATAAATTTAAGTAGCTGAACTGAAGAAATATCTTAAATAATTTGTTGAATTATATAAACTAATTTAAAAAATATAATTGGCCATGCAAGGATATAAGAAAAAATAAGATAGTTTTGCAGAAATCCCACAGGATCAGGGATCCTATTCTACTACAGAAGAGGTAAATAAAAGATCATATTATAAGTGCAAAATAAACAAAATTCACAATGACCAGAATATTCTAAAGATAACATAATATGGTGTATAGATATTAAATTTTACATATATAAAAGAGTCAGCATTATGAATTAAGAGTGTGTATCAGTTATTAAATAATATCAAAACATATTTCTATCCATATGGAAAAATAAAATAATATTATCTTGATCTCACCCCAAATAAAAAGTGGATTACAATCTTAAATCTGAAAATTTTAAAACCTTTAAACTGAGGTAACAATTTAAAGAATCTATTACAACATTAGAATAGAAAAGTATTTTGAAAAATACAAAAAAAGTAAATCATAAAGGAAAACATTAATGAACTTAAACACATCAAAATAAAGTTTCTATAAAACCAAAAGGGAAAAAAAGAACAGAAATAAAATTGCAGCAAGAGTTTGGGGGAAAGTATTTACAGTCTTAACAAAGGATATTTGAAGTATAATATTTAAGAATTCTCAAATTAGAAAAAATTTAAAAAGCTTGCAGTTTGAAAATAAAGTTGTAAGGCTAAATGAGTTGTTTTACCCTGCATTTCCAATCATCAAAACTCAGTGTAAAACAGCAAAGAGAAACTAGTCTATACTAATTCATTTGGAAAAGTCAGACATTTCTAACCACTGGTTAGAAATTTTGAGGGGGAAATTTAAGCTTGAAGCATGCTGATAGAAGCTGACAGAACAACTGGGAGCAGTTTACCAATAGCAGTAAAGCTGGCTATGAAAATAGGCCAGTTCCCAGCATTTCTTCAAGTAGAAAAAGAGTTCAGTAAAATCCTTTCACTCATACACCACAAATCACATGTAGACATATTCTCTTATTTATGAGCAGTATATAAAAGAAATTGCAACCATCCTAAATCATTGCTATCCAAGTGCCTAGTACTGCCTACTACTATTACATTAAGGGGTAGGGGAAGAGTGGGAGTGTTTCTGCTTGAGTGATCCTACCACCATCTGTTTCTCACCTTGGTTTGTCACTAATATGATATAATACTGTATAGAAATTAAAATAAACTAGAGTATGTACATACATTTTTTAAATATCAAAAATTATAGTGAATTGTTTCTAGATTTTTGTTTTACTTATGTAATAAAAGAAAGTACTATGTACACAGCTTAACAAAATAGAAAGTTCATTTTAGTGGAGAATATTAGAGGGGGATAAGACAAGGAAAGGGCAAAAATGATTTTAACTGAATCTATAATGTATTATTTAAAAATGATTTGAAATACATATAAAAATATAGGATATATAAAAATCTCAAACTTCTACAGAATATATATTTACTTTTCTGCACAGTGTCTATTTCAAATTTTTTCTTTTATGATCCATTTTTCTTGACTTGTTCATTTATTTTACCAAAATTGCTATTGGCTATATAAAAGGAAGAAAAGGACAGTTTATGACATGTAAATTCTGCCATGATTAGTACTATTCTTCCTTTGCTTTTGTAGGGTAACTGGTAACTAATTGATAACTATCACTTCTACCCAAAGATATTATTTTAGGAAATTGTCATAGTTATACTTTTCATCAAAATTCGCAAGCAAAAAAATAATTAGTAAAAGCATTTTTAACATATTAGGTATTATAAATAAATATTTTAAAATAATTACAAACATATCTACAATAATATTTTTAAGATACAACAAATGGCATTGCTTTGAATGTCCAAAAAAGTTAATACTTAAAAAGCTACAGTAAGACGTAGTTTTAGTGCTAAAAGGTAAAAAACACAGTAATGCTTTGCAAATATTTTATACTATTGATAATATTACAAAACCCATGTTTACCACAAAGACATAGTCAAGAAAGGTATCCTTTAACAAACATAAATATATATGAACTATCTGACACTTTCCATTATTGTTTTATTTAAAGCACATTCAATTAAATAGTAGATAACAAGTAGATCTTTGTATTTTAATTATGTAATATTAAGTTCCCATATAATGAAATCAGCAGATGTTCTCTATTCAGGAGAAAGTGGTAAGGAATTAAAGAAACAGAGAAAAGTGATGATGAATCAAGCATAATCTAAGGTATAAAAGTGTCATATTACATCTACCTAATCCATTTTTCTAAGACTGCATTTATAAACCTGAGTACTGATATTAAAGCTAGACTAATAAAAATGAGAGTGTAATTTATGTTATAAGGACTGCATTTTGGGGTGTTTTTAAATGAAAAATCACTGTAAATAATGTACAAATGATATAATGCTGTCTTTACAAAGTTATTTCAATTCTCTGATTTTAAAAATCCTTAGAGTGCTGTTTTATGCTCTATGTCTGTTCTTTTTGTTCTCTTCCATCAGATAAAAAGGATCTTTTCTCATATGCAGATAAAACAAAATAGAACACTACCATTTTTTAATAATGCAATTAAGATTTAAATTTACTTCAGAAATGCTGCCTATGTTGATTATTTTCAGAATGGAATGTTACAGTTTTACCTGTTTAGGGTTATCAGAATATTCTTATTTCTAAAATGTTAAAAAGAGTATTAATTTGTTCTTTTACATGATAAAAACCTTTTCTGATGGTGCATTTTCTAAAATATTCTGTCATTGTTATGATTTTCTCGAAGTACCTCAACACATGGCCACATATGAAGTACCATTTCCACAATTCTGTTTATCAATAAAAAGGAATATAAATAGTGCCAACCTCTGGAAAATTATGAAGCCAGTCAAGTTCATTTTTGTCATCTTCAGTTATTTCCATTCCAGGTTTTAAGTGTCAAAGAACTAAAAGCCATTCTTCTTTCTTCTCAATGAAAGAGAAACATTTCCTTTGCACTGACTTTAGATGTAGAATGGAGCCGAGTTCAAGGAGACAATCACTCCTCCATCCGCACTCTACTTCTGTACCATTCAATGCCCATACCACTCAAAGGTAGTGAGGATGAGATTTAGCTCTTTATTATCTACACTTAGAGCATATCTTTTAACCATAGGATTTTACTGATGAAAGGCAGAAAATGTAAATTCCCAGGACATTCTAAAAAATGATTTTTTGCTCAAAATGGTATTAACAAGCTGGTAGCCATTTTCTGCTGCCTTAAGCAACCAAGAAAATTAAAATAGGTAGAGGGTAGCTATACTAAAGGACCCTACAGGGAGCTGGGGAACCATGAGAGTAGCAAAGAGAAAAATCACAAATGTAGCAGAATAAAAAAAAGATAATAATAAGAGTAAGCGCTAACACATAATGCTTAATCTGCACCCAGTATTGTTTTAAGTGCTTTGTATAGTTTTTAATCCTCATAACAATCCTCTGAAGTATGGAGTATGAGTATCCCCAATATACAGGTGAGAAACTAATGCATAGTGAGGATGTTTAACTTTCCAAAGTTTATAGCTTGTATAAATATTTCAGTGGAGCCTGTCAAGTGCAAAGACTTAAGTTATTAGAAATAAGATTTAAATAAATAAACCTCCTATTTTTTAGTCTGTTGAGTTTACAAATGATGATTATGATAACTACTTAATATATGATTTCAAAGGTCATTGGAGTAGTAACAGCAGCAAACATTTGGTGAAGACAGACCACCTATGATGTGTTGTTTTAAGTGCTTTCCATGTATTATCTAGCTCAATTATCACAAAAACTTTTAAAAATAAAACTAGTATTATTATCCCATTTTTATATATAAGAAAACAAAATATGGAGAGTAATTACTTTGTTGAAGTTTACACAGAGCAGAGGATCCAACCCCAGGAAAATTAGCTAAGGAGCTGTGACTCTGTGTTCTTATGCCGTGGAGTATATAAAGTGAACAACAAAGTAAGAAAAGAAAAACAAAATGTTTTTAATTGCATGAAAGCAATAGTAATTATTAACATTTATGTGAGCTGATTATGGTGTCTCCTTAATTACTATAGATAATAATGACAATTATCTATATTAGGTCATTCATTTTACCATAGGATTTATTTGATTGACAACATAAAACTATTCACAAAAATTCAGGCTTTATTGTTTGAAACTCTTTTATTATGTCACCTGTATGCAACACAATTTCTAGAATCTGGGGCAACTTGGATAGATCTTATCCATTTACAACAGATATCTACTGAGGTCCTTCCAAAGCAAGAAACAATAATTACTAAGTAACCCTTGTACACATTCTTCCTTAAAGCAATTCCTCATCACTTGCCCCATAATGTTATTCTAATATACATTTAATAGTTCCTTCCTAGTATTTTTCTTCAATTGACATAACATTTAAAATTAATAAATTATTTTTTCTTTATTTAATTATTGTTCAAGTACACTTTTCTGTCTTACATTCCCAGTCGTGCCTCCCCACCCCCAGTGCTCCCGACCTCCCTCCCATTTCCTACCCCCGACTTAGTTATTCATGTGTCCTTTATACTTGTTCAGGTGAGTCCTTCCCCTTTTCCCCTATGATTCTCTCCATTCTCCCCTGTGGTCCCTGTCAGCTTGTTCCATATTTCACTGTTTTAGGTCATATTTTGCTTCCCTGTTTTGTTGTTCAGATTCCTGTTAATGGTAATATCATATACTATTTGTCTTTCACCGCCTGGCTAATTTCCCTCAGCATAATGCTTTCCAGTTCCATCCATGATGTTGCAAAGGGTAGGAGCTCCTTCTTCCTTTCTGCACCATAGAATTCATTGTGTAAATATACCATAGTTTTTTGACCCAGTCATTTACCGATGGGCATCTAGGTTGCTTCCAACTCTAGGCTATGAAAAATTTTGCTGCTATGAACACTGGGGTGCGTAGGTCCTTTTGGATTGGTGCATCAGTGTTCTTAGGATATACTCCTAACAGTGGAAATGCTGGATCAAAAGGCACGTTCATTTTTAGTTTTCTTAGAAAATTCCATACTGTTTTCCATAGTGGTTGTACCAGTCTGCAATCCCACCAACAGTGAACTAGGGTCCTTTTTCCCCAAAACCTCTCCAACATTTGTTGTTTGTTTCTTTGTTTATGATAGCCATTTTGGTGTAAAGTGGTATCTCATTGCAGTTTTAATTTGCATCTCTCTGATAGCTAGTGATATCGAGCATCTTTTCATGTGTCTCTGGATCCTCTGTATGTCCTCCTTGGTGAAGTGTCAGATCCAGTCCTTTGCCCATTTTTTAATTGGGTTGCTCCTCTTCTTACAGTGGAGTTGAGTGAGTTCTTTGTATATTTTGGAGATTAAACCTTTGTCTGAGGTATCATTGGCAAATATGTTTTCCCAAACAGTTGCTTCTCTTTTTATCTTGATATTGTTTTCCTTAGCCATGCAGAAGTTTTTAATTTTAATGAGATCCCATTTCTTTATTCTTTCCTTTATGTCCCTTCCTCTAGGGGACCTATCAGTAAAGATATAGCTGCATGGAATGTCTAAGATTTTCCTCCAATGCTCTCCTCTAGGGCTTTAATGGTTTCCCAGCTCATATTTAAGTCTTTTATCCACCTTGAATTTATTTTGGTGTATGGTGTAAGTTGGTGCTTGAGTTTCATTTTTTGCATGTAGCTGTCCAGTTCTCCCAACACCATTTGTTGAAGAGGCTATCTTTACTCCATTTTATGTTACTACCTCTTCTGTCGAATATTAATTGACTGTAGAGAGTTGGGTTTATTTCTGGGCTCTCTGTTCTATTCCATTGGTCTATGTGCCTGTTTTTATGCCAGTACCAGGCTATTTTGATTACAGTGGCCCTGTAATAGAGTTTGATATCAGGTATTGTAATCCCTCCTACTTTGTTCCTCTTTCTCAAAATCGGGGCTGCTATTTGGGGTCTTTATGGTTCCATACAAATTTTTGAAGTGTTTGTTCTATGTCTGTGAAATATGCCATTGGTACTTTAATAGGTATTACACTGAATCTTTAAATTGCTTTGGGTAGTATGGACATTTTGATGATGTTAATTCTTCCAAACCATGAACACGGTATATGTTTCCATTTGTTTGAGTCTTCCTTGATTTTTGTCTTCAGTGTTGTGTAATTTTCTCTATACAGGTCTTTTACCTCCTTGGTTAGGTTTATTCCCAGATATTTTATTTTTGTTTTTGCTATATCAGTGGGATTTTTTTCTCGATTTCTGCTTCTGTTGTTTCATTGTTGGAATACAAAAATGCTTTTGATTTCTAGATATTGACTTTGTATCCCGCTGTTTTGCCAAATTCATCTATTAGTTCGAGCAGTGTTTTGGTAGAGGCTATAGGATTTTCCATGTACACTATCATGTAATATGCAAACAATGCCAGGTTTGTTTCCTCCTTTCTGATTTCGGTGCCTTTTATTTCCTTTTCTTGTCTGATTGCTAAGGCTAGAATTTCAAATACTATATTGAATAGAAGTGGTGAAAGTGGACAACCTCATCTTGTTGCTGATCTTAGTGGAAAAGTTTTTAGTTTTTGCTCATTGAATATGATGTTGGCTGTAGGTCTTTCATATATGGCCTTTATTATATTGACAAATGCTCCCTCTATTCCCGTTTTTATGAGTACCTTTATCATAAATGGGTGTTGAACCTTATCAAAAGCAGTTTCCGAGTCTACTGATATGATCATGTGATTTTTGTCTTTGCTTTTGTTTATGCCATGTATTACATTTACTGATTTATGAATATTGAACCATCCTTGCATTCCTGGGATGAATCCCACTAGGTCGTGGTGTATGATCTTTTTGATGTATTGTTGGATGTGATTTACCAATATTTTATTGAGGATTTTAGCGTCTATGTTCATCAGTGATATGGGCCTATAGTTTTTTTTCTTTGTTGTGTCTCTATGTGGCTTTGGAATTAGGATGATGCTGGTTTCATAAAAAGAGTTTGGGAATTTTCCCTCCTTTTAAATTTTTTGGAATAGTCTGTGAAGAATAGGGGTTAGCTCTTTCTTAAAGGCTTTGTATAATTCTCCTGTGAAATTATCTGGTCCAGGGCTTTTGTGTGATGAGAGTTTTTTTTATTACTTCTTCAATTTCATCTGCTGTTATTGGCCTGTTCAGGCTTTCTGCTTCTTTTTCATTGAGTTTTGGAAGATTATATTTTTGTAGAAATGTGTACATTTCACCTAGGTTTTCAAATTTCTTGGCATACAGCTCAATAGTAATTCCTTGCAATGCCTTCTATTTCTTTGGTATCAGTTGTAATCTCTCCTCTTTCATTTCTGATTGTGTTTATTTCGGTCCTCTCTCTTCTTTTCTCGATAAGCCTACTTAAAGGCTTGTCTATTTCGTTTATCTTCTAAAAAAACCCAACTCCTGGATTCATTGATCCTTAGAACTGTGCTTTTAGTCTCTATGTCATTTAATTCTTCTCTGATATTGGTTATTTCCTTCCTTGTACTTGCTCTGGGCTGTCTTTGTTGTTGCTCCTCGAGTTCTTGCAGGCATCGGGTTAGGTTATTTGTTTGAAATGTTTCTATTTTCTTTAGGTAAGCCTGTATTGCTGTGAACTTCCCTCTCAGGACTGCCTTTGCTGTGTCCCATTAAGTTTTGGGTTGTTGTGAGTTCATTTTCATTTGTTTCCAGAAACTTTCTGATTTCTTCCCTAATTTCAATCTTGACCCATTCGTTGTTTAATAGCATACCATTCATTCTCCATGATTTTGGGTGTTTTGGGTTTCTCCTGGGGGGTTGGTTTCTAATTACAGTCCCTTGTGGTCAGAGAAAATGCTTGGTCTGATTTGTATTTTCCTAAATTTTTTGAATCTCATTTTGTGTCCTATCATGTGGTCTATCTTGGAAGATGTTCCATGTGCATTTGAAAAGAATTTGTATTTAGCTTCTTTGGGATGAAGGGCTCTATATATATCAGTTAGGTCCATTTCGACTAGGGTGTCATTTAATGCTGCAATATCTTTGTTGATATTTTGTTTGGAAGATCTGTCCATTTTTGACAGTGAGTTGTTAAAATCCCGTACTATAATTGTGTTGCTGTCAATATCTTTCTTGAGGTCTTCTAGGATTTTTCTTTTATATTTGGGTGCTCTTATGTTGGGTGCATATATATTTATGATGTTAATGTTTTCTTGGTGAATTCTTCCCTTGAGTATTATGAAGTGACCTTCTTGGTCTCTCTTTATGGC
Source organism: Sturnira hondurensis (assembly GCF_014824575.4). Lineage (NCBI taxonomy): Eukaryota > Metazoa > Chordata > Mammalia > Chiroptera > Phyllostomidae > Sturnira > Sturnira hondurensis. Next base: position 657,428 of record NW_028098010.1, read on the forward strand.
TGTTTTTGAAGTTTATTTTGTCTGATATGAGAACTGCTACCCTGGCTTTTTTTTTCTTGTCCATTTGTTTGGAAAATTTGTTTCCATCCTTTCACTTTTAGTCTGTGGTAGTCTTTTGACCTGAGGTGGGTCACTTGTAGGCATCATATGTGTGGGTCATGCTTTCTTACCCATTCAGCTATTCTATGTCTTTTAATTGGTTCATTTAATCCATTTATGTTTAAAGTTATTATCGAAAGGTACTTATTCATTGCCATTTATGTACCTGTGTTCCTCTCTGTTTCTCTCTTTTCCTTCCTTTCCTTAAGGCAGTCCTTTCAGTAATTCTTGTAGACCTGGTTTGGTGGAGGCATATTCTTTTAGACTTCTTTTGTCTTGGCAGCTCTTTATTTCACCTTCTATGTTGATTGAGAGCCTTGCTGGGTACCGTAGCCTTCGTTTTAGGCCTCTGGTTCTCATTACTTAGAATATTTCTTGCCATTCTTTTCTTGCTTGGAATGTTTCCACTGAGAAGTCAGTGGCCTACCTTATTGGGACTCCCGTGTATGGTTCTTCCTTTTTCTTCCTTGCTGCCTTTAGGATTTTCTCTTTGTTTTGGAATTTTGCCATTTTAACGATGATGTGTCTTGCAGTAGGCCTCTTAGGGTTCCACCAGATTGGGACTCTGTGATTTCTGGATTCGTGTGACTTTATCTCTCCTCAACTTAGGAACAATTTCCGTTATTACTCTTTCAAGTAGGTTTTCTATCCCTTGTTCCTCTTCCTCTCCTTCTGGTATTCCTATTATTCGGATATTATTACATTTCATTTTGTCTTGAATTTCTCTTAAATTCTCCTCATTTTTTTAAAGATTTTATTTATTTATCTTTAGAGGGGAAGGGAAGGAGAGAGGGAGAGAAACATCAATGTATGGTTGCCTTTCTGGCATCCCCTGCTGGGAGTTGGCCTGCAGGGAACTGGCCTGCAACCCAGGCATGTGCCCTGACTGAGAATCGTACCGTGATCGTCTGAGTCGCAGGCCCGCGCTCAATCCACTGAGCTACACCAGCCAGGGCTAAATTCTCCTCATTTTTTTCTGATTCTCTTTTTCATTATTTGGTCCATCTGGGAGATTCTTTCTACCCTGTCTTCAATCTCACTTATGCAATCTTCTGCCTCATGGATCCTATTCTTCATATCTGATAGAAGAAGAAAAACCTGTGTTCTTCAGTTCAGAAATTGTATTCTTCCTTTCCTTTTTGCCTTTACTGATGGTTTCTGTTTCCTTTTTCATGTTGGTATAGTTTGCAGAGAGTTCATTGTAGCTCCCCTCTAGTTTCTGGTAGCTCGTTGTAAGCTCTTTGAATTTCCTGATAACCAGTCTTTTGAATTCCATATCTGATAGTTGACTTGCCTCTATTTCATCTAACATTCTTTCTGAGGCTTCCTCCTTTTCTTTCATTTGGGGATTGTTTCTTTGTCTTCCCATTGTTTTTGATACTCTTGTGTGGTCCTCAGCTTCTTAAATTGGTCTGTCCTGGTTCCCTGTGTTTATGGTGTGAACTTCTGTGGTAGGATAACTGTGAAATTCAGTGGTGCAGTCTTCTGCAGGTATCTTGGTGTTGTCTGCTTCCACCTACTCCTTTCTTTAAGGTGTGTGTGTGCTCAGTTGGAGGGGGAGGCTAAATGGTTTATGATAGCAGAAGATTATTTTATGTCATTTATAGACATAGTCTGTAGAGAAGAAATCGACAAGCTTTAGGCTATGTATAGAATTAACTGTGCTCTTCGACCCAGCTTGCCACCTTTAAGAAATGATGGACATAAGTTAAGTCTCTTGTTGGGAAAGGGAGGCTTGTGAGTTGTTTCTGGAAAGCAGTGTGGTTGCGGGTGGTCAGATTTTGAGGTAAGGTGAGAGTACAGATTAGTAACTAGGTGTAGTGTGTGAGTAAATAGAGTAATAGAATTCAGTAACCTGTAAGGTGGTCTAAGGTCCGAGAGATGTGTTATGAAATATTACCGTTGTCTAGAACAGCTCTTATTTACAATAATATTAGAGCAACTTTCACATGATAGACTCTATGTGATCTGTATAAATGGGGGTTATAGAGCTTGGGTAGTATGCCAAAGGAAATCAAGTGAGGTATAGAAAATTAGCAATACACTGTGGAGGAAAGAGCAGTGGGAACCTGTCAGGTAGTGCAATATAACCAGCCAAGTCTAAGAAACCTGTACAGAAAGAGGAGGGATACAAAGATACTCTTAAAATAAAAAAGATGCAAGAATAATGCAAAAAAATAATAATACACCTGAAAGAAACCTAAGCAACACACAAGCAATCCAACACACACACACACATACACACATACACACACACAATTGAGGAGAAAGGAGAAATAAGCAGAAAATTTGGGAAGAATGGAAGGACTAAAACCGGACAAAAAGAAAAAGAAATGAGGGACAGAGTGCTGAAAGATAGAGCAACAATACAGTTTAAAATATATAAGATTACTTAGAAAAGAAGTTGAGAGAGAAAAAAAAGTGAAGGGGAAACACACATACAAACACACACACACACACACACACACACACAAAACCCTTCCTTTGTCAGTTTCAAACTGCCCAAACCACTTTTTCTGGTCAGGGCCAGCTCGGGCCTCTCTGAGGGCAGATATGCAGGCCCGCACTCGCAGGCGTGCGCAAGCCAGGCTACCGGATTGGGAAGTGGGTGCCCACACCCCTGGGAGGCTGCCTGTGTCCGGTGGTATCTGGCACTGTCCTTCTCAGTCCTGTGGTGTGACCCAGGTGTTCCCACCCCTCCCCTGGATGGCTGCTGGGTGGTTGGGCCATGAGGCAAGCTGCTGTGGCAGAGCACCTCAGTTCACTTTCCAATAGAGACTTCTCCACAAAGTCTGCCTCTGAGCCCCACCCAATCCCCAAAGACTGGCAATGACAGTGCCCTCCTCAAATCCCCCGGGCTGGCAGGCTGGTGGGCTGGCGGGCTGGTGACCGCAGAGTCTGTAGTTGAACAGGGCCCTCCACCCTTGCCACCCTTTACGTTAACTTAAGCCCACAGGTCTCTGCCCCAGTATTACCCAGACTGCTTAGGCGGGGAGGGAGGGAGTCATTTCTCTCCCACGGACCTTGTAGCAGGCCCATGGCTCCCATGGAGTCTGTTGCTGGCCCACTGGGTGCAGGGCCTCTGGAGTTCCCTCCGCCACAGGCGCCCTGGCACTTCCCAGTGATGGTGCCAGCCCAGATTGCCCACAGCTTATCATCCATACTTTCGCACCGCCGCAGGTCGCCCACCTTGGGTGCACTGGGGTCACAGCCCACCACCAAGGAGGCGGGCAGGTGCAACTGCTTTTGTCCTCACTCACCTGCAGTGAGGAGTCCTCACTGACCTGCAGCTGTCTGGCTCCTCTGTCACACTCTCTGCTCTCTTATTTTCATAAATGTTGGGGAATTGTTGGTTGATTATGCTGTTCTTCAGTAGATCTGCCTGGATCTTCTACCAGATGCATGGGAGCTGGGTTCCCTCCATGCTAGTCTGTCACCATCTTCCTCCTCTCTTGACAGTGGTTAAATTTATTCATAGGTGTTCTATTATTTTAGAAGGAACTGTAATTCACATTGTTTTCTATATTTTTCTTTCACAGTGTTTGTTACCGCATATACATGCCTCACTTTTTTCTGGCTATTAATTTTGTACTCTGCTAATTTACTGAATTCATTTATCAGTTCTAGTAGTTTCTTGGTGGAATTTTCAGGGTTCTCTATGTACACTATTATGTCATGTACAAATACTGACAATTTTACTTCTTTTCCAATTTGAATGCCAATTGGAAATTGGAAATTTCCAATTTTATTTCTTCTTCTTATCTGATTGATATGGCTACGATTTCTAGTATTATATTGAATAGCAGAGGTGAACACCAGCATTCCTGTCTTAAGGGGAACTCTTGTAGCTTTTGCCTTGTATATATAGGTATGTCCCCTCCATTCCCAGTATGCTGAAAGTTTTTATCATACATCAATGTTGAATTTTATCAAATATTTTTCTGCATCTATTGATATCATCACATACTATTTATTCTTCATTTTGCTTATGTAGTGATCACATGGATTTATTCATGGATACTCAAACAACTGCATCTGAGAAATAAAGCCCAGTTGATCATGATGTATGGTCTTTTTTATATATTGCTGTATTGAGTTTGCTAGTATTTTGTTGAGGATTTTAGCATTTACGTTCATCAGGGACACTGGTTTATAATTTCCTTTTTTATAGTGTTTTATCTGGTTTTGGCATCAGGATAATGCTGGCCTTATAAAATTAACTTGAGATTTTTCCTTCTTTTGAATTTTTTGAAATAAATTGAGAATGAGAGGTGTTAGTTCTCCCTAGAATTCACCTGTGAAGATATTTAGTCTAGGACTTTTACTTGTTGGGAGTTTTTTTCATTACCGCTTCAACTTCTCTCGATATAATCTGTCTACTCAGATCCTCTGATTCTTTCTAATTTAGTTTGATTTATCTAAGCATTTATCCATTTCATTCAGGTTGTCCAATAATTTGGCATATATATTTTTATCATATTTTGTTACAGTTCTATGTATTTCTTTAGTGTGTGTGTTTTTTCTCCTCTTTCATTTCTGATTTTACGTATTTTTGTAGCCTCTCACTCTTTTTTTAATGAACGTGGTTAATGTTTGGTCAATCTTGTTTATATTTTTATGGAGCAGTTCTTGCATTCATTGATCCTTTATATTTTATAGACTTTATTTTATTTTTCTCTTCTCTGATCTTTATTATGCCATTTCTTCTCCTCACATCAGACTTTAATTTTTGTTTTCTTTTTAAAGTCCCTTTAAGTGTAATGTTAATTGTTTATTTTGGTTCTTTCTTGTTTCATTTTTATGACATGCACTAATAATGCTATGAGTTTCCCTCTGAGAACTGCTTTCTTTGTGTCCCACACATTTTTCATTGCCATGTTCTCATTTTCATATTTTTCAAGGTACCTTTTGATTTCTTCCTTAATCTCTTTGTTGACCCATTCATTGTTTAATAACTTGTTGTTTGGTTTTCATATCTCTGTTCACTTTTCAGATTTCCTCTCATCATCAATTTCTACTTTCTTAGCATTACGGTTGAAAAAGATTCTTTTTTTTCCCAAATTTTTTATTTAATTATTTTTCAAGTACAGTTTTCTGTCTATTACTCACATCCCATCCCACCCCCCATGCTCCCCCCTCCCTCCCATTTCCACCCTTCTCAGTTGTTGTTCATGTATCCTTTATATAGGTTCCTCTACATCCCTCCCTTATTTCCCCTGAAATCCCCTCCCCTCTCCCCTCTGGTCACTGTCAGCCTGTTCTCTATTTCAGTGTCTTTGGTTATATTTTGCTTGCTTGTTTGTTTTGTTGTTTAGCTTCCTGTTAGAGGTGAGATCATATGCTATTTGTCCTTCAACACCTGGCTTATTTCACTCAGCATAATGCTTTCCAGTTCCATCCATGTTGTTGCAAAAGGTAGGAGCTCCTTCTTTCTTTCTGTAGCATAAAATTCCATTGTGTATATGTACCATAGTTTTTTGATCCATTCATTTACTGACCGGCACCTAGGTTGCTTCCAACTCTTGGCTATTGTAAATTGTGCTGCTATGAACATCGGGGTGCATAGGTTCTTTTGGATTGGTGTCTTAGGGTTCTTAGGATACAATCCAGGCAGTGGAATTGCTGGGTCAAAAGGCAAGTCCAATTTTAGTTTTCTGAGAAAATTCCATACTGTTTTCCATAATGGTTGTACCAGTCTGCAATCCCACCAACAGTGGACCAGAGTCCCCTTTTCCCCACACCCTCTCCAACATTTGTTGTTTATTGCTTTGTTTATGATAGCCATTCTCACCGGTGTAAAGTGGTATCTCATTGTAGTTTTAATTTGCATCTCTCTGATAGCTAGTGATATTGAGCATCTTTTCATGTGTCTCTGGATCCTCTGTATGTCCTCCTTGCAGAAGTGTCTGTTCAAGTCCTTTCCCCATTTTTTAATTGGGTTAGTTGTCTTCTTAGAGTGAAGTCGTGTGAGTTCTTTGTATATTTTGGAGATTAAACCTTTGTCTGAGGTATCATTGGCAAATATGTTTTCCCATACAGTTGGTTGTCTTTTTATTTTAATGCTGTTTTCTTTAGCTGCGCAGAAGCTTTTTATTTTGATGAGATCCCATTTGTTTATTCTTTCCTTTATAGTCCTTGCTCTAGGGGACATATCAGTAAAAATGTTGCTGCGTGAAATATCTGAGATTTTCCTGCCAATGTTCTCCTCTAGGACTTTAATGGTGTCATGGCTTATATTTAAGTCTTTTATCCACCTTGAATTTATTTTGGTGTATGATGTAAGTTGGTGCTCGAGTTTCATTTTTTTGCATGTAGCTGTCCAGTTCTCCCAACACCATTTGTTGAAGAGGCTATCTTTACCCCATTTTATGATACTGCCCCCTTTGTCGAATATTAATTGACTGTAGAGAGTTGGGTTTATTTCTGGGTTCTCTATTCTGTTCCATTGGTCTATGTGCCTGTTTTTATGCCAGTACCAGGCTGTTTTGATTACAGTGGCCTTGTAATACAGTTTGATATCAGGTATTGTGATCCCTCCTACTTTGTTCTTCTTTCTTAACATTGCAGCTGCTATTCGGGGTCTTTTATGGTTCCATATAAATTTTTGAAGTGTTTGTTCTATGTCTGTGAAATATGCCATTGGTACTTTAATAGGTATTGCATTGAATCTGTAAATTGCTTTGGGTAGTATGGACATTTTGATGATGTTAATTCTTCCAATCCATGAACACAGTATACGTCTCCATTTGTTTGTGTCTTCCTTGATTTCTGTCTTCAGTGTTGTATAATTTTCTGCATACAGGTCTTTAACCTCCTTGGTTAGATTTATTCCCAGATATTTTATTTTTGTTTTTGCTATATCAAATGGGATTTTTTTCTTGATTTCTGCTTCTGCTGATTCATTGTTAGTATATAGAAATGCCATTGATTTCTGGATATTGACTTTGTATCCCGCTGTTTTGCCAAATTCATTTATTAGTTCAAGCAGTTTTTTTGGTAGAGTCTATAGGATTTTCCATGTACACTATCATGTCATCTGCAAAAAATGACAGTTTTGTTTCCTCCTTTCTGATTTGGATGCCTTTTATTTCCTTTTCTTGTCTGATTTCTGAGGCAAGAACTTCAAATACTATATTAAATAGAAGTGGTGAAAGTGGAAAACCTTGTCTTGTTCCTGATCTTAGTGGAAAAGCTTTCAGTTTTTGCCCATTGAGTATGATGTTGGCTGTAGGTCTTTCATATATGGCCTTTATTATATTGAGGAATGCTCCCTCTATTCCGACTTTGCTGAGTACCTTTATCATAAATGGGTGTTGTACCTTATCAAAGGCTTTTTCCACATCTATTGATATGACCATGTGGTTTTTGTCTTTGCTTTTGTTCATGTGGTGTATTACATTTACTGATTTGCGGATATTGAACCATCCTTGCATCCCTGGGATGAATCCCACTACGTCGTGGTGTATCATCTTTTTGATGTATTGTTGGATGCGACTTACCAATATTTTGTTGAGGATTTTAGCATCTATGTTCATCAGTGATATTGGCCTAAAGTTTTCTTTCTTTGTTGTGTCTCTATCTGGTTTTGGAATAAGGATAATGCTCGCTTCATAAAAAGAGTTTGGGAGTTTCCCATCATTTTGGATTTTTTGGAATAGTCTGTGAAGAATAGGGGTTAGCCCTTCTTAAATGCTTTGTAGAATTCTCCTGTGAAACCATCTGGTCCAGGGCTTTTGTGTGATGGGAGTTTTTTGATTACTTCTTCAATTTCATTTGCTGTTATTGGTCTGTTCAGGCTTTCTACTTCTTCTTCATTGAGTTTTGGAAGATTATATTTTTCTAGAAATTTGTCCATTTCACCTAGGTTTTCACATTTCTTGGCATACAGTTCTTCATAGTACTTTCTTACAATCTCTTCTATTTCTGTGGTATCAGTTGTAATCTCTCCTCTTTCATTTCTGATTGTGTTTATTTGTTTCCTCTCTCTTTGTTTCTTAATGAGCCTACTTAAAGGCCTGTATATTTTGTTTATCTTTTCAAAAAAGCAACTCTTGGATTTATTGATCCTTAGAATTGTGCTTTTAGTCTCTATGGCATTTAATTCTGCTCTGATCTTGCTTATTTTGTTCCTTGTACTTGGTCTGGGCTGTCTTTGTTGTTGTTCTTCGAGTTCTTGCAGGCGTTGGGTTAGGTTGTTTGTTTGAAATATTTCTATTTTCTTTAGGTAAGCCTGTCTTGCTATGAACTTCCCTCTTAGGACTGCCTTGACCGTGTCCCATAAGTTTTGGGTTGTTGTGAGTTCATTTTCATTTGTTTCCAGAAACTTTTTAATTTCTTCCCTAATTTCAATCTTGACCCATTGGTTGTTTAATAGCATACCATTCAGTCTCCATGATTTTGGGTGTTTTGGGTTTTTTCCTTTGGGGTTGGTTTCTAATTTCAGTCCCTTTTGGTCAGAGAAAATGCTTGGTATGATTTCAATTTTCTTGAACTTGTTGAGGCTAATTTTGTGTCCTATCATGTGGTCTATCTTTGAAAATGTTCCATGTGCATTCGAAAAGAATTTGTATTTAGCTTCTTTGGGATGAAGCACTCTCTCTCTATATATATATCAGTCAAGTCCATTTCATCTAGGGTGTTGTTTAGTGCAGCTATACCTTTGTTGACGTTTTGTTTGGAAGATCTGTCCATTTTTGACAGTGGGGTGTTAAAATCCCGTACTATAATTGTGTTGCTGTCAATATCTTTCTTGAGGTCTTCTAGGATTTTTCTTTTATATTTGGGTGCTCTTATGTTGGGTGCATATATATTAATGATGTTAATGTCTTCTTGTTGGATTCTTCCCTTGAGTATTATGAAGTGACCTTCTGGGTCTCTCTTTATGGCCCTTTTTTTTGAAGTCTATTTTGTCTGATATGAGAATTTATACCCCGGCTTTTTTTTCTTGTCCATTTGCTTGGAAAATTTGTTTCTAGCCTTTCACTTTTAGTCTGTGATGGTCTTTTGTCCTGAGGTGGGTCTCCCGTAGGCAGCATGTGTGTGGGTCATGCTTTCTTATCCATTCAGCCATTCTATGTCTTTTGATTAGAGCATTTAAAACATTTACATTTAAGGTTATTATTCATAGGCACTTATTCATTGCCATTTTGTACCACAGTTCCTCTCTGTCTCTCTCTTTTCCTTCCTTTCCTTAAAGCAGCCCTTTTAGTATTTCTTGTAGAGGTGGTTTGGTGGAGGCATATTCTTTTAGACTTCTTTTGTCTTGGAAGCTCTTTATTTGGCCTTCTATCTTGATTGAGAGCCTTGCTGGGTAAAGTAGCCTTGGTTGTAGGCCTCTGGTTCTCATTACTTGAAATATTTCTTGCCATTCTCTTCTTGCTTGGAGTGTTTCCATTGAGAAGTCAGTAGCTAACCTTATTGGGGCTCCCTTGTATGTTACTTCCTTTTTCTCCCTTGCTGCCTTTAGGATTCTCTCTTTGTCTTGAAATTTTTCCATTTTAATGATGATGTGTCTTGAAGTGGGCCTCTTTGGGTTCCTCTTGAATGGGACTCTCTGTGATTCCTGGATTCGTGTAACTTTTTCTCTCATCAAATTAGGAAAATTTTCCATCATTACTCTTTCAAGTAGGTTTTCTATCCCTTGTTCTTCTTCTTCTCCTTCTGGTATTCCTATTATTCGTATATTATTATGTCTCATATTGTCTTGCATTTCCCTTAGTCCATCTTCATTCTTTTTTAGGCTCTTTTCCCTTCCTTGCTCTTTCTGGGAGATTCTTTCTACTGTGTCCTCCAACTCACTGATCCCATCTTCTGCCTCATCGATTCTGCTTTTCATTCCTTCTACTGTGTTCTTCAGTTCCGAAATTGTATTCTTCATTTCCTCTTGTCCTTTGGTGATAGTTTCTATTTCCTTTTTCATGTTGATATTTTTTGTGGAGAGCTCATTGTAGCTCCCCTCTAGTTTCTGGTAGCTCATTGTGAGCTCTTTGAATTTCCTGATAACTGGTGCTTTGAATTCAATATCTGATAACTGACTTGCCTCTCTTTCATCTAATATTATTTCTGAGACTTCCACCTTTTCTTTCATTTGGGCATTGTTTCTTTGTCTTCCCATTGCTTATCAGACTCTTCTTGTTGGCTTCAGGTTCTTAAATTGATTTGTTCTGACTCCCTAGGTTTATGGTGTGAACTTCTGTGGTAGAATTCCTGTGAAATTCAGTGGTGCAGTCTCCTGCAGGTATCTTGATGTTCTCTGCTTCCTCCTACTTCCTTTGTGTGTGTGTGATCAGCTGGAGGGGGAGGCAAAATGGTTTATGACAGCAGGAGAGAACTTTATGATATTTACAGTCACAGCCGGTAGAGAAGGGATAGAAGATCTTTAGGCTCTATATAGTGTTAACTGTAATCTTCAACCCAATTTGCCACCTCTAGGAAAGGATAGACCAAAGATAAGTCTCTTGTTGGGGAGGGAAGGCTTGTGAGTTGTATCTAGAAAGCAGTGAGGTTGCGGGTGGTCAGATTTTGAGGTAAGGTGAGAGTAAAGAATAGTAAATAGACGTAGTGTGTGAGCAAGTAGAGTTAATCACTATAGTAATAGAATTCAGGAACCTTGCAAAGTGGGCTAAGACCCGAGAGATGTGTTGTGAAGTGTTTACAGTGGTATAGAAAGCAACAAACAAACAAACAAACACACAAAAAAGGGCAAGAGAAGTGAGGAAAAAGCAATAAGTTTGGGGTGAAATGAAGAGGGACTAAAACAGGAAAGAAGAAAGGAGAGGAACAGAGTACTGAACGGTACAGCAACAATAAAATTAAAAAATATTTACAATTACTAAAAAAAGTTTAAAAATAAAAGTAAAAACAAAAAACAAAAAACAAAAAAACCCCAACAACACAAACTCCTTCCTTGTTGGTTCAAACTGTCCAATCCGGTTTTTCTGGTTTCAGTGGGACCCCTCTGTGGGCTGGGTTGTAGGCCCAGGCGCATACCCGCCCACCAGCCAGGCTACCAGACTGGGGTGCGGGCACCTGCCCACCTGACAGGCTGCCTTGGTCCCACGGGATCTGGTACTGTCCTGTGGCTGGGTGAGAAGCAAGTCAAGCTGCCTTCACAGGAGAACACCTCAGTCCACTTTCCAGTAAAAACTTCTCCAGAAAGTGTGCCTCTCAGCCCAGCCCAATCTCCAACCTGACTGGTTAGGACAATGCTCCTCTCAAATTTCCTGGGCTGGCAGGGTGGTGGGCTGGCGATCACAGAGATCGCAACTGAACACAGCCCCCTGTCCTAGCCACCCTCCCTGCACACCTAGGCAGACAGGTCTCTGCCACCCAGCCCCGCCTAGATAGTGAGGGAGGGAGCCAGCTCTTCCAGGGACCCCGCAGCCAGCCCAATGTTCCACTGGGTGCTGGGCTCCCTATGAGTCCTCTGTGGCACTGGCCACAGACGGAAGCCTCTACACCCCTAACACAGTGGCAGCGGCGGGTCTGCGGCGTTTTGGGCTGGCCCAGGGCAGCCGGTCCTGCCACTGCCGCTTTTGTCTTTACTCACAGTTGCTGGGCTCCTGCTGAGTCCTCTGTGGCAGACGCCCCAATGCTGGAGGTAGACAGAAGCCTCTGGGCCCTGGAAGCTGCGGCAGCAGCTGCTCTGAGGTCTTTACGCGCCAGCCAATGGCTGCTGGTCCCACCGCTGCTGCTTTTGACTTTGGGGTGCCTGGCTCCCGAGGGCAGCCATCCCTGCCCCTGCTGCTTTTGTCTTTACTCACAGGTGCCGGGGTCCCAATGAGTCCTCTGTGTCCCTGTCGCTGGGCACCAGCGGAAGCCTCTGGGCCCCGACCACTGAGGCAGCCAAACCTCCAAGGTCTTTATGCGCCGGCCAATGGCTGCCGACCCGCCGCCGCCACCACCGCTGCCGCCGTCCTTGACTTTTCTCAGGGTTGCTGGGCTCCCGATGAATTCTCCGTGTCAGACGCCCCTGTCTCTGGGCACAGACGGAAGGAAGCCTCTGGGCTCCAACTGCTGCGGCAGCAGCGGCTCTGAGGTCTTTACATGCCGGCTAATGGCTGGCGCCGGTCTGGCCACCTCCGTCCTTACTCGCGTCCCTGAGACCCCAAGGACCTCTAGCTGTCTGGTTCGTCACTATCTCTGGTCTCTTATTTTCATAAATGCTGTGGAATTGTTGGTTGGGGAATTGATTGCGCTGTTCTTCTGTAAATCTGCCAGGATTTTCCTCCAGGTGTAGGAGAACTGCAGTCACTCCGTCCTACTCCGCCGCCATTTTCTCCTCTCCCAAAAAAGATTCTTGATATAACTCCTTTTTTTCTTCCAGTTATTGAGAATTGTTTTAAGTTCTAACATATGGTCTGTCCTAGAAAATATTCTAAGCATACTTGAAAAGGATCTATCTGAGATCTGTCCAGAAGGTAACCAGCCAAGTAATATGAAAAATAGGAATATTTACTGAAGAAGATACAGGATACAAGATACATTGTACATTGAACAATGGCACCTCACTCCCCTTCAAAGTAGGCACCTTGGGAGCTCACACAGTTCTCCTAGTGCCTATTACACTGTTCAACACACTCTGAAAAATCCTTTGTTGGAATCACCATCAGCTGCTCAATTAAATATTCCTCAATCTCATTAGTGGTCCAAAATCTTGTTCCTGTCAAAAGTGATTTTAGTTTTGGGAAAAAGCAGAAGTTGCAGGTTACTAAATCTGGGATGTAGGGTGTCTCAGTCACCGGAGTGATCTGATGTTTCACCAAACACTCTGCAAGAAATGTAATGCATGAACAGGCATGTTGTTGTTATGAAGCTTCCAATCAACCGGTTGTTCATAGCTGTCACTATTTTTGTCATATTGGATCTCTCAACCAATGAAGAACATTGAGGTAGTTTTCATTATTCATTGTTTTGCCCTGGGGGTGTACTTTTGATGGAAGACACCTTCCCAATTAAAAAATAAACACACTGTTAACATGATCTTGATTTTTCTGCAACTTTGCTGTACTTATTTTCAGTATAGAGAACAAGGTAAATTTCATTGGGATGACTGGATTTCATTTATAGATCATAGCCATAGACCCACAATTCATCTCCAGTTATGATCTTCTTGAGGAAATCTGGTTCATTGGTAGTAGTTTTAATCAAGTTATTAGCAACTACAGTACAAGGCTCCTTCTGCTATGGTAGCAAAAGCCATGTAATAAATTTTGCTACAACATATTTCATGCCAGCATACTGTATCAAAACCTCAGACACAGTAGTTTTTTAAATCCCCAGATCAGCTTCTATGAAGTTTTCACACTGTCAGTCACCAATCTTTGCCATTGAAGCTGACACATGTTAAAAATTCTCAGGTATTATGCTTGTTGTGGGCCTTCCAGAATGTGGGTCGCTTGACCCACATTAAACGGACTCTTGACCATCTCTAAAGTGTCTGTGAGACAGTCTTATTGCATTATACTCACTGCATCATCCCCCAAACCTTCTGAATCTTTCAAATAATTTCCACAGAGGAATATTCAAGCTTAACACAAAATTTGATGCATATTCTTTGTTCTATTGGCTCAGTAATTTTTAATTCCATGCCACATAGTATACATGCTCACTTAAAGACATCTACCACTCCGAGTGACTAGTACAGTGAGGTCATAATTGTTCACACATGTGCTGTCTAGTCCGCTCTCTTTGGCTGCCAGTTTACATTGGTGTGGCACAAACCATTATCATTATAATAACAATGGCTGGACTTCTTCCAGACAGACCTCATATTCTGCTGCTCTGGGGAGAAAAGCTCTGAATATATCAATTAAATATTTTCTATCTAATGTGCCATTTAAGGCCACTATCTCCTTATTTATTTTCTGTCTGGAAGATCTATCCATTGAAGTTGAGAAGGTGTTAAAATTCTGCACTATGACTGTATCTCTGTAAATCTTTTCCTTTATATCCATCAATATTTGCCTGACATTTTTAGGTGGTCCTATGCTGGATACATAAATGTTTACTAAGATTATGTGCTCTTGATGGATTGTTTCCTTTATTGTTATGTAATGTCCTTCTTTGTCTCTTACTATAGCCTTGATCTTAAAGTCTTTTTGGTCAGATATATATATTGGCACTTCAGCTTTTCCTTTATTTTCCATTAGTATAAAACATCTTTTTCCATTACTCTACCCTTAGACTGTGTATATCTTTCATTCTGAGGTAGGTCTCTTGGAGAGAGCATATATATATATAATTTTTTATTCATTCAGCTACCCTGTCTTTTGATTGGTACCTTTAAGCTATTTACATTTTAAGTTATTATTAATAGATACACATTTATTGCCATTTTTAAACAACTTTTTCTTTTCTTTTCCCTTCTTATTTTTCAAAAATAAGCAATTTATTGTTTGTTGGAATACTGGTTTTGTAGTACCAAACTCATTTAACTTTTTCTTTTCTGGAAAGCTCTTATTTCTCTTTCAATTTTAAATAGTTTTGCTGGGTGAATTAGCCTTGGCTATAGGCTCTTGCTTTTCATCATCTTGAATATTTCATGCCAATCCCTTCTGGCCTGAAATGTTTTTGTTGTAAAATCAGATGACATTTAGTGAGTGCTCCCTTGTATGTAACTAACTGCTTTTCTCTTGCACCCTTTAAGAGTCTCTCATTGTATTTAAGCCTTGCCATTTTAATTATTATGTGTCATTGCATGGTCCTGTTTGTGTCCATCTTGTTTGGGACTCTATGTGATTCCTGTTCTTGTGTGTCTTTTTCCTTCACAAGGTTAGGGAAGTTTTTCATCATTATTTCTTCAGATAGGATCTTGATCTTTTGCTCCATCTCTTCTTTTTCTGATATCCCCTTCATGTGGATATTGTTGTGCTTCATATTTTTCAAATGTCCTTATACTTTTCTCTTTTTTTTTACTTATTTATTTTCTTTTTGTTGTTCTACTTGATTTGTATTTTACTACTTTGTGTTCAAATCACTGATTTGATTATCTCCATCATCTAATCTACTATTTATTCCTTCCACTGTATTGTTTATTCAGATGTTGCACTCTTCAAATCTGACTGGTCATTTTTTTATGGTTTCTATGTCCTTTTTCATGCTGTTGAGCATCCTTATAATCATTACTCTAAACTTTATATACGATACATTTCTTGTCTCCATTTCACTTAGCTCTTCTTCTGGAGAATTCTCTTGTTCTTTCATTTGGGGCCTGCTTCTTTGTCTTCCCATTTTCGCTGTCTCTTTGTGTTTTTTCTATGTATTAGGCGTGTCCACAAAGACCAGAGTCTGTACAGACTTGCATCAGTCACTGCCTGTGCCTGGCCCTGGGTTACCTTTTTGGATCTATCAGTGATCCCCTGCTTGTGGCTTTCTCTGCTAGGCCTGTTTGTGTGTGGAAAGAACCAAGCTGCACACCAAGGCTGGCTTTTTTCCCTCTTGGAGAAGTATCAGCTAATGTTGAAAAGCTCCCAGAGATCTGCCACTGCCTGCAGGATTTCTGTTAAACTTAACTTCTGAGAGTGTCTCCAGTTGTACTATTCAGCACTGGAATTAAGTTCCATAGTGTAAACCTATTGTTCCCCACCAGAGCAGTGATGCATAAAGGGGAGTGCTTCACCTAAGAAAGATGACTTCTGAAGTATGGCAATGACTTAACCCAGTGATCTTGGTGGGTGACCCTTCAGCTTTCTTCCCAGAGCCACCAAACTCAGATTCTCCCATCCAAGTACTAACCAGGCCCGACCCTGCTTAGCTTCCGAGATCAGACGAGATCGGGCACGTTCAGGGTGGTATGGCCGTAGACTCAGATTCTCTTCATGTGGCTCTAGTCTGCTCTACTCTTTCTCTCCTGGAGCCAAGGATAAGTGGCTACAAATGAAATTTTGCTCATTGTCCCTTTAACAACCTCTCCGTGTCTCTGGATGACTCTCCCTGGCAGATAGAAACTCCACTGCTTTTCACAGCTGGATGTTTTTTTTTTTTTTTTTTTTTTGGTTACTTTTCTGGTTTTGGTGCTCTAAGCTGGGGAGCTCAGGGTGGGGGATATTCCCTACATTATTCAGGAATGAACCCCTCATCTGCTGAACTATCCCTCTAAAATTTTAGTTGTCACCTATGGGAACCTAGCTTGCCCTCTCATTCCTCTACACTACACTTGCTAATAACTTGATTAAAACTACTACCAATGAACCATATTTCCTCAAGAAGATCATAACTGGAGATGAATTGTGGGTCTATGGCTATAATCTATAAATGAAGTCCAGTCATCCCAATGAAATTTACCAGTCTTTTGTGGTGATGTGGTTTCTTTAGGAAGTCCTTGGTTATAAGGCTTCTCTCTAGCTCATGTTCGGTTAGTTGCTCAGAATGTTTTTTTCTGTAATTTAGTTGTCATTTCAACTTGGTTCTGGGAGGAAGTTAATGTAGCTTCCTCCCACTCTTCTGCCAACTTGGATCTTCTGCCTCCCATTGTGTTTATCTTCATATTCTTAATGACATCATGTGAAGCATCTTTTCACATGCATATTTTCATCTGTATATGGTTTTTGGTGAGTTGTTAATTAATGTCTTTGGTTCATTGGGCTGTTTTTATTGTTAATTTTAAGATTTTTTTTTGTATATTTTGGGCAACAGTCTTTTATCGGATGTGTTTTTTGAAAAATTCATTCTTCCAATCTGTGCCTTTTCTCAATCCCTTGCCATTGTTTTTACAGAGAAGTTTTCGATTTTAATTGAATCCACTTTTTAAATCATTTACTTTGTGGATTATTCCTTCATAGTGAATCTAAAAAAATCATCACCATATCCAATGTAAACTATGTTTCCTTCTATGTAATATTATGAGAGTTTTATAGTGTTGCATTTTACATTTACATCTGTGATCCTTGTTGAATTAATTTTTGTGAAGTTTCTATATCTGCGTCTAGGTTCCTTCTTTTATATGTGGGATGTCCAATTGTTCCAGAACCATTTGTTGTGACTATGTTTACTTCTTTTTATTACCTTTGCTCCTTCACCAAAGTCTATATATAGGCTGACTGTTTAGTTCCATTGATATTTTTGTGTCTCTCTTATTTAATCAATTTGTATGATTATTGTAGTTTTTTAGCAATCTTTGAAGTTAGATTGTGTCACTACTCAATCTCCGTTCTTCTCCTTCAATATTGTGTTGATTAGTCTGGGTCATATTTCTCTTTACATAAACTTGAAAATCAGTTTTTCAATATCAACAAAATAACTTGCTTGGACTTCAATTTGAATTGCATTGTATCTATAGGTCAGATTAGAAAGAACAGATATATTAGCAATATTGACTCTTATCATGAACTTGGAATATCTATAAATTTATATGAAATTATTTGATTTTGTTCATCAGTTTTGTAGTTTTCCCATTGGTGTTGTATCAATTTTATTAGCTTTATACCTAAGTATTTTATTTTTGAAGTGTTATTATAAATGGTATTGTGCTTTTAATTGCAAATTCTACTTGTTCATTGCTAGTATACAGAAAATCAATTGACTTTTGCATATTATCTTTGTGTCCTGCAACCATGATTAATAACTTAATAGTTGGGAGAGTTTTTAATTGATATTTTTCAGACTGTTGACATAAAAGATATGTCGTCAGTGCCTAAAGACAGTTTTATTCCCTTCTTCCCCACCTATATACATTTACATCATTTTTTGTCATATTGTTTTATGTAGAACTTTCAGTACGATGTTAAAAAAGCATAGTCCGAGGGGACATGCCATTAATTTTTAATGAATCAATAATGAAATCTGTGGATCATTGGCCAAATCAGGTGTCCTCCCACAAGACTGACTTCTTTTGTGTTTCTTCTTCTTTTTGCTTCCATTTTCCCATTCAATTGTATGGTAACCAAGCAAAGTGATCAAGATTATTATGCCCCTTTTAGGAAGGAGATAACTGAAAACAACACAAATAAGGGATTTGCCCACGTCATTGAACCTTTTAAATAGAAGACTTGAAGCTAAAACACAGGTTTTACGTCTCCAAATGCAGCATTCTTGTTTTGTAAAGTATATTCTCCACAATCTGATCAAAATCTTTCTAAAAAATCGAAATTCTTCTAGTACAAAAAAAAAACAACATATGTGACTCCAATTAATTTAGAGATCCTTGAAAACAAGGTAGCTTATATTTATCAGAGATAGAAGGGTTATGTTTTTAAATGTTGTCTCTAAATAGATAGTATACTGATAATTCATTGGCCAAAATTAATATGTGGCCAATGAAAAGCAAAACAAAAGGGAATAACAGAGTAAAGAGAAAAAGGACAGTGAGCTGTAATCTGGTGGGATAGATAACACTTCTTGTTTTCATTGTTATAATTATGTTTCACATTATAAAACTTAATGTCACAAAAAGTCATCTTCAAAATCATAGAAAGCACTCAGTCTAGTGCATCATCCAGTTAAGCCTTTAAAATAAAATAAAACATAATGTTTTAATAATTCCAATGTACTTTTTAGAGAGTTTCATTGTAAAATTCAAATCTTTCCTGAATGCTCTTGTCCATTTATTTATGTAGTGAGAAACATATGGTAATATTACAATTAAAAGGTCATTCTCTATTAAACCTATAGTTAATAATATTTTAACCATAATCTTAAATAAGTTTTTAAATGCTGAAAAACTAAATATTCTATAACAGATTCTAAAATGCAGTCTTAAATATATCTAATTATCTCTGTTTATTTTGTTGACCTTTTTTTTTCTAATTGTATTTTGTGGTCAGTAAATTTCCTACCAGTTACAGAGAGGAAGAATGTTTAATATAAACAGGGTCAAGAGAGATGCCACTATCCAGGTGATCTTCTCTTAACCATTCTTTACAACTGAAATCACAGTGTCTCTGAAAATGGAATTGGCTAGATGATATTCCTTTTTTCAGAAATTTTATTTCTTTATTTTTAACAGAGATGATAGAAGGGAGAAATAGAGAGAAATATCAATCAGCTGCTTTTCACACAAGCCCCAACTGTAAACTGGCCTGCAACCCAGTCATGGGCCCTGACTGATAATTGAGCTGGTGACTTTTTGCCTTGGGAGATGATGTTCAACCAACTGAGCTGGGTGAATCAGGGTGCTGATATTCTTTATGAGTGATATGGTGCACCAAAGAAAGGTACCACTAAAATCGATCTTTCATATCTCTATGAAAATTATTAGTAGGAAAACTAAAGAAAATATTTTCCCAGCCCCTTTATGAGTAAGTAAAAAGAGTCTCTCATTTTGCAGCGTTCCCTTTTACTTCGTGTAAAAGCACAGAATGCTGTTTTCAGTAGCAAGAAAAGTGCCTCAAATGAGTCAGGTGTGCAATGGAAACTAGCCATTGCTGAATAGAGCACTTTTGGTGAACCATGGCATGCTCAGGATCTTACTCCGAAGTTTTTTTTTTTTTTTTTTAGTTTCATTCCATTTATTTATGTATTTATTTTGAACTGTTTAAATTTAATTGTTGTTCAAGTACAATGGTCTCCATTTTCCTACTGCCACTCCTCCACAACCCCAGCCATCCTCACTTCCCACCCTTGATCCTACCCCCTTTTACATGTTCCTGAAAACCCTTCCCCCTAATCTCTCCAATATCCCCTCCCACCTTCTCTCTGGCAAGGATCAAATTGCTGTCAATTTGTTCTTAATTTCAATGTCTCTAGTTATATTTTGCTTGCTTCTTTGTTTTTTTTACTAGGTTCCACTTATAGGTGAGATCATATGGTATTACTCCTTGGATTTTAAACTATTGCTATTATTTATTGGATGAGTGAGTGAATGAATGAGTATTGGGTATTTGAAATGAGCACAGTTACTCCCTCACTGCCACCACCCCGCACCAACCTAAAATACATCTCCTCTTAAGAGGAGATCGGGGAAGATGGTGGCAGAGTAGGACAAAGGATTTCGCTTCTCTCCACGCGCCGGAGAAGGACCTGGCTGATCTGCGTAAGAACACAGCAGATGCTAAACTGGGACTCAGCATATAAGAAGGCAGGACTCCAGAGACTGTAGCGGACACTGAATGACCAGAGGCTGAGGAGAGGAGACGACCACAGATCAACAAGGTAGGAGGGAGCAGCACAGAGGCGGTGGCGGGGCACCCTGCCAGGCCAAGCCAGGGCCCGGCCGGCCGCCCCGGTCTCTGAGAGCCGAGGGTGGGCAACACCGTCTCTGGGAGAGAACTGGTCACCGGCACCACCCCTGTCTGGCAGGGTGCAGATTGGAAAACACCATAAGAGATCGGTCTTTCAGTAGTGGCAGAGAGAGGAATGAGCATTCGGAAGCAAGCTCCGATAACCCGTGGAGTCAGGTTGCTGGCTTGGGAGAACTGAGAGTTGCCAGAGCACTCCCTGCTTCGAGGGGCCCGTGCCTGCCTGCGAGCAGTCCCGGGGAATCTCGGACTGCTGTCAGGGCATCCAGAAGTGGGTCAGTTTCGAGCTCCATCCCTACTCAGCCGGCACAGATCAGCTCCATCCCTGCTCGCCGGTGGCGAGGCTGCACAGACCGCCTGCATCCTTGCTCAGCTGGCGCAGACTAGGAGACACTGTGAGTCAAGCATTGATCTTCAGCTTGACTAGCTGCAAGTCGCTCACGCCTCCCCGGTCCCCGAGTGGCCCGCACCATCACCGGCGCGGGCTCCTTCAGCCTTGCACGCCTTCCGGGCCCCCGGTTTCCTGGACCTCGGGTAGCGCGCACCTCCCCAGCACCCGGGCGACCCGCGCCATCGCTGGCGCCAGCTCCTTCAGCCACGCGCGCCTTCCTGGCCCCCCGGCTTCATCGGCCTCCGGTCTCACGTGCCTTCCCGGTCCTGAGGGGCCCCGAGCAGGCCGTCTACTCAGGGAACTGCCAGTCGTCCGTGCTTTTCCGGTGGGGCGGGGTTTGCGCCGACCCTCGGCTTGGGGAATTGAGAGTCGCCCAGGTGATCCCTGTGGCACAGGACCTGCACTGGCTGGCGAATAAATTCGGGGAGTCTCTGGCTGCTGGCTGGGCCCCTGGAAGAGAGCCAGTCACCAGCTTCACCCCTACTCAGTCGGCGCAGACAGGGAAACACAGGGAGTCGGGCTGTTGCTGTTGGGTTTGGGAGAATTGTGAGTTGCCCTGTGTATTCAGCCACAACACAGGGAAAGGTCCACACCCAAGCCTACGAGAACAAGAAAGCCAGGCTGGGAGCGTGCACCCTCATGTCAGACCAGGGCTGGGAAGCCTGGGAGAAAATCTGCTCTCAGTAGGGTGCGGGTGAGAGGCGCCAGTCTGGATCTTGGGGGGTACTGGCAAGACGAGTTGAGTGTACCAAGGCGCGAGAAGAGCCACAATAACAGCCCCTCAGGCTGCTGCAGTTAGTGAGACCAAACGGGTTGACTCGCTGGACACCAACCGGAGGAGTAGAGAGAGCAGAGAAGACCAAGATACCTACAGGAGACTGCACCACTGAATTCCACAGGTATCCTACCACAGGAGTTCACGCCATAAACTCAGGGTACCAGAACAGATCAATCTAAGAAGCTGAGGCCAACGAGAAGAGCAGCACAAACAATGGGGAGACAAAGAAACAATCCCCAAATGAAAGAAAAGGAGGAAGCCACAGAAAGAATGTTAGATGAAATAGAGGCCAGTCAACTATCAGATGTGGAATTCAAAGCACTGGTTATCAGGAAATTCAAAGAGCTTACAACGAACTACCAGAAACTACAGGGGAGCTACAATGAACTCTCCACAAATTATACCAGCATGAAAAAGGAAATAGAAGCCATCAGCAAAGGCCAAGAGGAAATGAAAAATACAATTTCTGAATTGAAGAACACAGTAGAAGGTATGAAGAGTAGGATTGATGAGGCGGAGGACCGCATAAGCGAGCTCGAAGACAAGGTGGAAAGAATCTCCCAGACAGACGAGGTAATGGAAAAGAGAATCAGAAAAAATGAGGAGAGTCTAAGAGAAATACAAGACAATATGAAACGTAATAATATCCGAATAATAGGAATACCAGAAGGGGAAGAAGAAGAACAAGGGATAGAAAACCTACTTGAAAGAGTAATAACAGAAAATTTTCCTAAGATGAGGGGAGAGAAAGTCACACGAATCCAGGAATCGCAGAGAGTCCCAGGCAGGTGGAACCCAAAGAGGCCTACTGCAAGACACATCATCATTAAAATGGCAAAACTCCAGGACAAAGAGAGAATCCTAAAGGCAGCAAGGGAGAAAAAGGAAGTAACATACAAGGGGGTCCCAATAAGGTTGGCTAATGACTTCTCAACGGAAACATTCCAAGCAAGAAAAGAATGGCAGGAAATATTCCAAGTAATGAGAAACAGAGGCCTACAACCGAGACTGCTTTATCCAGCAAGGCTCTCAATCAAGATAGAAGGCCAAATAAAGAGCTTCCAAGACAAAAGAAGTCTAAAAGAATACGCCTCCACAAAACCTGCTCTACAAGAATTACTAAAAGGGCTGCTTTAAGGAAAGGAAGGAAAAGAGAGAGACAGAGAGGAACACAGGTACATAAATGGCAATGAATAAGTACCTTTCGATAATAACTTTAAACGTAAATGGATTAAATGCACCAATTAAGAGACATAGAATAGCTGAATGGATAAGAAAGCATGACCCACACATATGCTGCCTACAAGAGACTCACCTGAGGACAAAAGACCACCACAGACTGAAAGTGAAAGGATGGAAACAAATTTTCCAAGCAAATGGACATGAAAAAAAAGCCGGGGTAGCAATCCTCATATCAGACAAAATAGACTTCAAAAAAAAGGCTATAAAGAGAGACCCAGAAGGTCACTTCATAATACTCAAGGGAAGAATCCACCAAGAAGACATTAACATCATAAATATATATGCACCCAACACAGGAGCACCCAAATATATAAAGAAAATCCTAGAGGACCTCAAGAAAGATATTGACAGCAACACAATTATAGTAGGGGATTTTAACACCCCACTGTCAAAAATGGACAGATCTTCCAAACAAAATATCAACAAAGATATAGCAGCATTAAACGACACTCTAGAAGAAATGGACCTAATTGATATATATAGAGCCATCCATCCCAAAGAAACTAAATACACTTTCTTTTCAAACGCACATGGAACATTTTCAAAGATAGATCACATGATAGGACACAAAACCAGTCTCAACAACTTCAGGAAAATAGAAATCATACCAAGCATCTTCTCTGATCACAAGGGACTGAAATTGGAAACCAACCCCACAGGAAAAAACCCAAAACACCCAAAATCATGGAGACTGAATGGTAGGCTATTGAACAATGAATGGGTCAAGATTGAAATTAGGGAGGAAATCAAAAAACTCCTTGAAACAAATGAAAATGAACTCACCACAACCCAAAATTTATGGGACACAGTGAAGGCAGTCCTGAGAGGGAAGTTCATAGCGATACAGGCTCACCTAAAGAGGATAGAAACATTTCAAACAAACAACCTAACCCAACGCCTGCAAGAACTCGAGGAACAACAACAAAGACAGCCCAGAGCAAGTAGAAGGAAGGAAATAACCAAGATCAAAGCAGAATTAAATGACATAGAGACTAAAAGCACAATTCTAAAGATCAATGAATCCAGGAGTTGGTTTTTTGAAAAGATAAACAAAATAGACAAACCTTTAAGTAGGCTCATTAAGAAAAGAAGAGAGAGGACACAAATAAACACAATCAGAAATGAAAGAGGAGAGATTACAACTGATACCACAGAAATAGAAAGGATTGTAAGAAATTACTATGCGGAACTGTATGCCAAGAAATTTGAAAACCTGGGTGAAATGGACAAATTTCTAGAAAAATATAATCTTCCAAAACTCAATGAAAAAGAAGCAGAAAACCTGAACAGGCCAATAACAGCAAATGAAATTGAAGAAGTAATCAAAAAACTCCCATCACACAAAAGCCCTGGGCCAGATGGTTTCACAGGAGAATTCTACAAAGCTTTTAAGGAAGAGCTAACCCCTATTCTTCACAGACTATTCCAAAAAATCCAAAAGGAGGGAAAACTCCCCAACTCTTTCTATGAAGCCAGCATCACCCTAATCCCAAAGCCAGATAGAGACACAACAAAGAAAGAAAATTACAGACCAATATCACTGATGAACATAGATGCTAAAATCCTCAACAAAATATTGGCAAATCGCATCCAACAATATATCAAAAAGATCATACACCACGACCAAGTGGGATTCATCCCGGGGATGCAAGGATGGTTCAATATACGCAAATCAATAAATGTAATACACCAAATAAACAAAAGCAAAGACAAAAACCACATGGTCATATCAATAGATGCGGAAAAAGCTTTTGATAAGGTACAACACCCATTTATGATAAAGGTACTCAGCAAGGTGGGAATAGAGGGAACATTCCTCAATATAATAAAGGCCATATATGAAAGACCTACAGCCAACATCATACTCAATGGGCAAAAACTAAAAGCTTTTCCACTAAGATCAGGTACAAGACAAGGTTGCCCACTTTCACCACTTCTATTCAATATAGTATTAGAAGTTCTAGCTGCAGCGATCAGACAAGAAAAGGAAATAAAAGGCATCCAAATCGGAAAGGAGGAAACAAAACTGGCATTGTTTGCAGATGACATGATAGTGTACATGGAAAACCCTATAGCCTCTACCAAAAAACTGCTGGAACTAATAAATGAATTTGGCATAACAGCGGGATACAAAGTTAATATCCAGAAATCAAAGGCATTTTTGTATACCAACAATGAAGCAGCAGAAGCAGAAATCAGGAAAAAAATCCCATTCGATATAGCAAAAAGAAAAATAAAATATCTGGGAATAAACCTAACCAAGGAGGTAAAAGACCTGTATGCAGAAAACTACACAACACTGAAGAAAGAAATCAAGGAAGACACAAATAAATGGAAACATATACCGTGTTCATGGATTGGAAGAATTAACATCATCAAAATGTCCATACTACCCAAAGCAATTTACAGATTCAATGCAATACCTATTAAAGTACCAATGGCGTATTTCACAGACATAGAACAAACACTTCAAAAATTTATATGGAACCAGAAAAGACCCCGAATAGCTGCTGCAATTTTGAGAAAGAAGAACAAAGTAGGAGGGATCACAATACCTGATATCAAACTGTATTACAAGGCCACTGTAATCAAAACAGCCTGGTACTGGCACAAAAACAGGCACATAGACCAATGGAATAGAACAGAGAGCCCAGAAATAAACCCAACTCTCTACAGTCAATTAATATTCGACAAAGGGGGCAATAACATAAAATGGAGTAAAGACAGCCTTTTCAACAAATGGTGTTGGGAGAACTGGACAGCTACATGCAAAAAAATGAAACTTGAGCACCAACTTACACCATACACCAAAATAAATTCAAGGTGGATAAAAGACTTAAATATAAGCCGTGAAACCATTAAAACCCTAGAGGAGAGCCTTGGCAAGAAAATCTCAGATATTCCACGCAGCAATATTTTTACTGATACGTCCCCTAGAGCAAGGAACATAAAGGAAAGAATAAACAAATGGGATCTCATCAAAATTAAAAGCTTCTGCATGGCTAAGGAAAACAGTATCAAGATACAAAGAGAAGCAACAGCTTGGGAAAACATATTTGCCAATGATACCTCAGATAAGGGTTTAATCTCCAAAATATACAAAGAACTCATTCGGCTCCACTCAAAGAAGACAAGCAACCCAATCAAAAAATGGGCAGAGGACTTGAACAGACATTTCTCCAAGGAGGACATACAGAGAATCCAGAGACACATGAAAAGATGCTCGATATCACTAGCTATCAGAGAGATGCAAATTAAAACCGCAATGAGATACCACTTAACACCAGTCAGATTGGCTATCATAAACAAAGAAACAAACAACAAGTGCTGGAGAGGTTGTGGGGAAAAGGGGACTCTAGTTCACTGTTGGTGGGATTGCAGACTGGTACAACCACTATGGAAAACAGTATGGAATTTTCTAAGAAAACTAAAAATGAACGTACCTTTTGACCCAGCAATTCCACTCTTGGGAGTATATCCTAAGAACCCTGAAACACCAATCCAAAAGAACCTATGCACCCCGATGTTCATAGCAGCACAATTTACGATAGCCAAGAGTTGGAAGCAGCCTAGATGCCCATCGGTAAATGACTGGATCAAAAAACTATGGTACATTTACACAATGGAATTCTATGCTGCAGAAAGGAAGAAGGAACTACTACCCTTTGCAACATCATGGATGGAACTGGAAAGCATTATGCTGAGCGAAATAAGCCAGGCGGTGAAAGACAAATATCATATGATCTCACCATTAACAGGAATCTAAACAAACCAAACAAGCAAGCAAAATACGACCAATGACACTCAAATATGGAACAGGTTGTCAGGGCCCAGAGGGGAGAGGGGAGAGAATCATAGGGGAAAAGGGAATGGACTCACATGACCAAGTATAAAAGACACATGGACAATAACTAAGGGTGGGGGGTGGAAAGGGGAGGGAGGCGGGGAGCATGGGGTGGGGGGTGGGCAGGGTTGGGAATATAAGACAGAAACCTATACTTGAACAAGAATTAAATAAAAATTATATTTAAAAAAAAACCTCTTAAGAAACTCCATTTTGTAATATTTATCAAAAGATCAACAAAATTCAGTTTAGATCAACAAATTAAGTTTTACTCACAAGTGTTTGATTTCATCACAGACTGAGTATGAAGAAATATTTTTAACACCCCAAAATAAAAATAGCTACAATTTAGTGATCTATAACTGTTTGTCAGGTGTCCAAAATATATTATCTCACTGAAATCTCAGAAAGAGTCCTTAGAGAAGATATTATTGTCTACATAAAAGAATATAAAGGGTTAGGGTGAGTAATTTCTTGGAGTAATATAATTAGTGAAGTGGTTAAAACCCCTTCATGAAGCCTGGGTTTCTACTAGTCCAAGTACCCTCCATTCAATTGTCCCAAAGGTTTGCTTTTCAGTTTCTTGGTAGAATTCAGCTAAAAACTAATGAAACAAGAATGGAATAGCAAACTTCACATTGTAAAGGTTTAGGTTTCATTTTTGTGAGTTTGAAGAGTTTCTATAACTTTGTTCTGTAAAATGATATACAATTCTTTGTGAAAAATAAATAAAAGAGGGTACTCTTTATCCATATCATGGATAAGCCTATTTCTGTTTGTTAATTTCTATATACTAGGTATATATCAGTTTGTAAGTTTATATTTTAACACCCCTGAAGTTTTTTTATTCTCATGCACATGCTATGATCATTTTATAATCTGTGCATTCTATGATCTTATATCTACTTAGCCTGCAGCTAAGAATCACAATGTCCTGGAAATAAGTGAAGTAATTTACATATATTGTTTCAGTTATTCTATCAACAATCACATTGTAATTAGTTACCATTAAATATCTATATTGTTACAAACCTAAGAAAATAAGGCCCAAAAGTTGGAATAAGAGCTGGTTAGTAATGGAACAAGATTTGAAACCAAAGCTACCTAATATTTATACCACTATGCCAATTTCCCAAACTTTTCTTCTACCTGTAAAACCTGCACTATTTTTGTCATATAAAAACAATCCAAGACAATAATATTGTTTACATTATACTTAGCCAGCTCATTTTTTCATTATGTGTTTTATTTTCAAGTATATTATATTAATTATGCTATAACAATTGTCCCATTTTATTTCTCCCTTTTATCCCCCTCCAACCCAAATGCCCGCTCCCACCAGCATTCCTCCTACTTCGTTCACATCCATGGCTCATACAAATAACTTGTTTGGCTTCTCCATTTTCAATACTATTCTTAACATTCCCTATCTATTTTGTGCCTACCAATTGTACTTTACTCTCATCTCCCTCTCTCTCTCCGGGCTGATAACCCACCACATAATCTCCATTTCTGTAATTCTGTTCCTGGTCTAGTTGTTTGCTTTGTTTGTTTGTTTTAGGTTCAGTTGTTGATAGCTGTCAGTTTGTTGTCATTTTGATGTTCATAGTTTTGATCTTTTTCTTTTTCTTAGATAAGTCCCTTTAGCATTTTATATAAGGACTTATTAATGATGAGCTTCTTTAACTTGATCTTGTTTGGGAAGCACTTTATCTGCCCTTCCATTCTGAATGATAACCTTGCTGGATAGAGTAATCTTGAATGTAGAACCTTTCCTTTCATGACTTCAAATACTTCTTCAAAGTCCCTTCTTGCCTGCAAAGTTTCTTTTGAGAAATCACCTAGTTAGACTATGGGCACTTCTTTGTGAGCAACCCTCTCCTTTTTTCTTCCTTCCTTTAAGACTCTCTCCTTAGCATCACTTTTGGGTAATGTAACCATGATGCTTCTTGGTGTGTTCCTCCTTGGGTCCAATTTCTTTGGGGCTCTGAACTTCCTGGGCTTCCTGGAAGTCTATTTCCATTGCCAGATTGGGGGAATTTTTCTTCATTATCTTTTCAAATAAGTTTTCAATTTCTTGCTCGTCCTCTTCTCCTTCTGATACCCCTATGATTCAGATGTTGGAAAGTTTAAAGTTGTCCCAGAGGTTCCTAAGCCTCTCCTCATTTTTTGGAACTCTTGTTTCTTCATTCTGTTCTGGTTGAATGTTTCTTACTTCTATTCCAAATCATTGATTTGAGTCCTGGTTTGCTCCCCTTCGCTGTTGGCTCCTTGTATATTTTTCTTTATTTCATTTTGCACAGACTTCGCTGCTTCCTGTGTTTTTAAAATGAGCCTAACTATTTCTCTGAGCATCCTGATCACCAGTATTTTGAACTCTGCATCTGATACGCTGGCTATCTGTTTGTTGCTTAGTTCTATTTTCTGGGGTTTTGATTTGTTCTTTCATTTGAGCCATATTTATTTGCCTCAGTGCACCTGTTATGTTGTAAAGGGTGAAGCCTTAGGTATTTGCCATGATGGGGCAACCCACCTTTCTGCATTGTGGTGCTGTCTGTTGGTGACAGGTGAGAAACGTCACAGTGATGCTTGCTTGG
This sequence comes from Sturnira hondurensis, assembly GCF_014824575.4. Lineage (NCBI taxonomy): Eukaryota > Metazoa > Chordata > Mammalia > Chiroptera > Phyllostomidae > Sturnira > Sturnira hondurensis. The sequence continues at coordinate 686,553 of NW_028098010.1, forward strand.
TTCCCACCCCACTTTCTATTACTTCCCCTGGTACCCATAAGCCAGTGGTCCCTTTTGATGCTAATTCCCACGTGGGTGGGTTTGGGCATGTTCTAAGACCCCATGTGTCTCTCAAACAAACTTTCCTGTGAGGCTGGGAGTTTCTCCCACTGCTGCTACCCTCACAGATTTTTGCAGCCTGAGGTTTTGAGGCTTTATTTCCCTGTGCTAGAACCCAGGGTTTCATGCTCTGTCTCACCACCTAATTATCACTCCCTGTTTATCCACAGTTGAATGTGAAACCACCCAGTCCTTCATCCTTGCCTGTCCAGTCTGTTGCTTTGCCATGTGTTCTCTCCATCCCAGCTGCCCTCTCCTCCCTTTCTGCCAATCTGGGTGAATGTCTCCTCTTTAATTCCTTGGTTGTCAGACTTCGATACAGTTTGATTTTATGGCAGTTCTGGGTTGTTATTGTTTTTGTATTTGATATTGTCCTCCTTTTCATTGTGCAAGGAAGCAGAGCATATCTACCTGTGCTTCCATCTTAGCTGGAAGTTAATTTGTATCTTTTTAGATCGAAGCTATATCATTTTATAAGTAAAAAGATAACATAAAATAACCTAAAATAGATATATATTATAAATTTTTAAAATAAATGTCAGTTATTCATATGTTGCTTATGGAAGTTTTAATGTTATAATCAATTTGGAAAATATTTTAGCAAACTTTTATATAATAAAATTAATATCTCTACCATTCAAACAAAATTCTTAGACATTTACCCTAGAAAAATTAAAACTATGTTTAGGCAAAAAAAAACCTATGCAGAAATCTTTATAGCAGTTTAAAAACTGAGGAAAATTCAAATGTCTTTCAATGAGTAACAGGTTAAGCAACCTTTGGTGTATGTGGTATATGTACAACATGAAATATTACTTAATTATAAAAACAAACTAGCTAATGACTCACATAACAAACTAATGATACATGAGGTAATGCGGGTGAATTCCTAGAGAATTATATTGTGTGGAAAAAGCCAATCTCAAAAGGTGACATTCTCTGAGATAACATTTATATAACATTCTTGAAATAATGTATAGACAAGATTTGAAACCAAAGCTATATTTTGGGGAGCAGATTAGTGTTTATTAGTGATTAATAGTTGGGGGTATAGAAGTTAGAGAGTAGAAGTTAAGGGGGTTATAAGAGATATAAAGGGAAATTTATGGTGATGAAACTGCTGTGTACTTTTATTATGGTGGTAGTTATACAAAGTTACACATGATAACATTGATTAGTGCTATAACACACACACACATATGTCGGGGCAACTTCTCACGAGTCCCCCCCCCACCCCGGTGCCACGGATGAGAGTGAATAATGGCCGAGACATGGTGTGATCTGCTTGGGGAGGAGGAGTGGGCTGTGGCCAGTTTCTCGCGGGAGACAAAGGCCAGCAGCGGCTAGTTTCACCGAGGACAAAAAGGCCCCCAGCGCCTTTTTCCATAACCTTTTATTGGGTTGTAATACACAGGAATACAGGACAACAAGAATCAAACAGTAGATAACATTTCAAAGATATCTGAGGGCTTCAGAGTCTGAAGTGTCTGTCAGGAAGAGAGTTGCAGAAACTTTTGGAGGTATAGTAATTTCCTCTCCTACCCTTATCATATGAATGAAAACACTCTTAGAAGAGCAGATTTCACAGGTTTATCAGGAAGTCTTTGTGATGTCAGATTTTTCCCCAGGACACACTAGCAAGGCAAGGAGCTGCACTTCTCCCCAACAGGTATTCAGGCTTAAGGGGATTAGAGGCTGGAAGCATTTCTCCTAGAGGACATGGGGACTCAGGCTATGTCAAAGCTGAGGGGCAAGAGTCCATTGCTTCCTCTTTGTTGCAGTGCCCCCCCCCCCAGTCCTTCCATGAAGGCCTCCCAAGTGATCGAGTCTGGCTTAGGTTGTCCCCCACTGTGAGGAGTCTTGCCCATCATTGACTTCTGACCAAGCTTTGGGGGCAGGGAGAGGAACTGAGGCAGCGTTTGCTACCAGAGACAGGCTTTGTCTCCTGTGGCTGACTCCAAAGGTCATCCCTCACCCTTAGCCACAAGAGGTACAGATACAATTCCTAAAACCAGGCAGAGTGGTCTACAACACACATAAATTAATGTATGCATGACGGTAAAATTTCAATAAGCTCTAAGGTTGTACCAATGTCAATTTCATGATGTTGATATTGCACTACAGTCAGACAATATGCTAACATTGGAGGAGAGAGGGTGTAGGAAACAAGGTACCTTCTATATATTTTTTCACAACTTCCAGTGAATATTTTATTTCAAAATGAAACTTATAAAAACACTTTTGAAAACTATAAGAAAAAAACTATTTATGAATATGTAATCTGAAGCATCACCTTTGCCATCAATGGTATGTGAAACATCTCTTCTACCCTCAGTTCTAGTAATTTGGATGGTATCTGACCTAATTTCTTGCCTTCCAGTGTGTAGATGGCCCAGGCAATGACAAAACTGTCAATTATCATGAATTCTTTAGTTAGAAAAGCATTAGTAATCACTTAATGAACACAACTAATATGTAGCATATGTACATATAAGGGAAGACTCCTCCAAAATGGAATTCATTTATAAAAAATTATGTATTTATTCTTAGATGTTTAACATTAGTCACTTTCCAAGTACTCTCCATTTGATACAATACAGCTATTGAGACATTTTTTTCACTGTTCAGAGCAGTTTTTGAACTCATGGATTTTGAGGCCTTTTTATGCTTCTGCTGTTTATTGTTTCACCTCTCCTACACTGGCCAAACTTTTCCCTTTGAGAACTTTTCACATCCAGGGAAACAAAAAAAAAGTCACTCAGGGTAAGATCGGGTGAATAGGGAGGGTGGGGCATTGGGGGTAATGCTGTCTTTGGTCAAAAATACTTGAAAACTCAGCACAGTGTGGGCAGGTGAGCTTATAATCATGCATCATGAAATGGGCAAATACATTGAAAGAGTCTTGAAAAAAATTACTGAGGCTGAACACAACTCCCCACAATAAAATCAGCTGGCACATTGATACAGATGGCTTCCTAGAATTGTCACTTAGTTGGGGAAGCCTGTCCAACAGAATGCTCACTCTTTAGGAGATAATTTCATTTTGGGGTCCCCCTCATACATACACACATAATTATAAGCTGAAAGATGTAATCACTTCTTTAGTGAGGAGATCATTAGTAACATTTCAGGAACACAGTTTAAGTAGTTTTTGGTGTATGTAAGTTAACTATAGATTCAAATCCTTATTGTGCTATTGTACTCAGTGGTTAAGGTCCAATTGTTTTTATGAAACTTACATAAACATAATATTTATAAAGCCTCAAGTTACAAAGCTACCACAATCATAGTATGAGATGAGTCTGGTCCAAGTAGACTCCCTCTAATTATGAAATAAGATTCTGAGGCCCTGTGTGTGTAAAACCAGAAACAGTGATATTAATTCTGAAAAAAATGAGTTGTCAAAGTTACAAAATACATTATTTTTAAATTATATCACACCTTTTTTGGAGATATGTTTGTAGGAGAAGAAACAAGAAACTGAAGGAGATGACATACTTTGTAGCAACAATTTAGAAGAATTTTTTGATACATACTAAAATTAATTTATTTGTAGATGAACTTCAACATTCATGTGTATCCATTCTCAAAAGCTGAGAATTTATTTTGTAATGTTTCTTACTATTTCCTGGAATTATTTGTTGAACTTTTTGCCAATCACAGTTTGAATGTTTGCTTTAGAAATATTACAATACCCCAGCAGCAACATTTAAACTCTACATTGTTTTTTATTCATTGAGTATCAAACTATGTTTTTTTTTAATAAAATTGCACTTTTACAAGAGATGAGGTGCATCTGGAGAACACTACAAACAGCTAGTGTAAAAGGAAGTATAATCTTCTCACCTTGGGTTCCAAGATACAAGTGAGTGTTTTATTAAAGTCCATATATATAGAATATGTCTCTAACCACTGAATGTTAAAAATGTATATTCTATCTATTCTTAAATTCTTCACAAGGAGTTTCCTGATTTGCCTGGCATTACTTTACTATTAAAAAGCTAAAAATTAGTTGAATTTTTAGTGTTGAACTTAAATAGTTTTGTTCCATGAAATGTGCCATTTATTTATATTTTCACTTTAAGGTAAAATCCCAAAGGGAAGCCTTGTCTTTTGCTGAAAGAGGTAGTATTTTCTCCTACTGAAAAGCATATATTTAATATGCAAGTGTATTTGATGTTCATTGACAGAGTCACAATAGGAATGATCTTGCTTTATGTACCAGTTACAAGGTTTAATATCATTATACTGCACACAATATTAGTTTTTATTAGTCACCATTAACAAGTTCCTTTCTACTTGAATTTTGATTTACTTATTCAATGTAAAAATTATCTTTGTAAAAGAGAAAAACACAACTTCAAATATCAGCTATATTAAATTAAGAAACTGTTTACTCTTCCTAAGGAAAGCATATGTATCTAAATAGGCATCTTTTACCGTTTGCATAGTAGATTGGAAATTAGCATTTTTGTTCATTTTCCCATGTATGCACAGTGCCTGGAAGAGTAATACTCCATGCATATCAGATCAGCCAGCCTACAATTTTTGTGCAATATATTATTTGGCAATCTAAAATTTGTAATTTGCATGAAATTGCTTAATTAAAATACAGTCACTCAGGGTATTAATTTCTCTGTCTGGCAGTTCAATGTACTAACGGCGGGCTACAGAAAATGTGAAATCCTGTCAAATGTAACAGTAAAATATTAACAAAAAATTCCACTTCTGGCAACAAAGTGACAGTGTGATAATGTTTTTGCCCTGATTCCAGGTTCAAATATGAACTTAGGTTGACATTGAAACCTACCAAGAAATTTACAATAGCAACTCTGGAATTTTGCCAAGAAGTCTGCATGGTCCTTTTCCTTGAAAACTCTTTTTGCTGTAATTCCTGCAATCATGCACCCTTGCATGCAAAATTACACCCGAATATACAGGTGCTCCTGAGATGGACAGGGGCATACACACTTTTTGTCTTTCCTCTTCTTTAACTTAAGTTATTNAAATATTAACAAAAAATTCCACTTCTGGCAACAAAGTGACAGTGTGATAATGTTTTTGCCCTGATTCCAGGTTCAAATATGAACTTAGGTTGACATTGAAACCTACCAAGAAATTTACAATAGCAACTCTGGAATTTTGCCAAGAAGTCTGCATGGCCCTTTTCGTTGAAAACTCTTTTTGCTGTAATTCCTGCAATCATGCACCCTTGCATGCAAAATTACACCCGAATATACAGGTGCTCCTTAGATGGACAGGGGCATACACACTTTTTGTCTTTCCTCTTCTTTAACTTAAGTTATTACTGTTTCTTGGTAGCTTTTGCTTTTTGTATTTGAAATCATCAGCAACTTTGCTCATGAAATGATTCACTCAGCTATTCCTAGTTGTCAAGACAACAGTTCATAATTGTACCAGCTTTTTTATTGAAGCCAGACTGTTCATAAATAGGTAATTCTCTAATTGATCCTGCCAATCCTACCTTCCATAATGTGTCAAATAGGTAAGCCTGATTTCTGTTGCCACAACTTTCTCCAAAGGAATGCAAATGAGTTTATTTACTGCTTTTAAGACAGATGTTTAAAAAAACCTGCTGTTTTTATTTTCGATTAAAATAAACCTAGAATTTGAAACTGATACACAGAACTTGGGCTGCTATTATGTATAATATCTCCCTGTGTGTACACACTTATATAGGACACATTATAAGTATAAAGCATTAGCATATCATTATTTCATTTAGTTCATAAGAGATATGATAGCTTGCTGTACATGCTTATTATCTGAAATGATATGCTTTTCTAAAGAAAAATCTCTGTGAAGTTGCAAGCAGCATGATGGCTCAGGCACCCTGGGAAAGCTTGGGAGAACTCTCCATCCCTTGAGGATCAGGAAGGAGCAGGAGGTATGTTATGCTCACCAGGAAGGAGAAAAACAAGGAGGTGGAGATTCTGTAATCAGGGATTTCTGAGGCTTTGCATCTGCAAATTGCTTTCTTGTGTTTCTGAAATGAATTAAACATACAAGGTGCTGAGATCTGACTCTTGGGGAGCAGGGAGGTAACTTTGAGAGAGAAAAGGGGAAGTGATTGCCCACAGCCTGGCACTTGGGGTCAACCTGATCCTGCAGCCACAGAAATCTATGGAAAGAATCCCACTTTTTCCCAGTGAGGGCAACTAAAAACTACAAGAACCAATTGATGACAAACTAATAGAAATTCAAATGCAAGCAGTGTTCTTTGTTCTTTTTCTACATAGGCAGTCTATATTTTTTACAGATAGCATGTGTATTTGCCAGTAATTAAATTTATGCCTTTGAATTCTGAAATGCAAACATGTTTTAAATGTGTTTAAAATAAAATAAAGAGAAGTGATTCCTAGAAGTAGAAAGCCTGGCATTGCAAAGGAAGAAAGAGCAGTTTGATTTTTTTTCCATTTGCAGTTTGTTGAATGCTTTGCTTGCCTGCAATTCGTCCTCTTTTGTCTTAAATATCAAAGACTCTGCAGGCATGTTAACATTTTAATAATTTCAAAAGGCACAAAAACCAAAGGAAGGGAGTGAAAAGACAGATTGTAGTAAAGTGGCACATCCGTGGCTATAAGAATATTCCGTATGTGGCTGCTTTAGTACTGTAGGAAGGGGGATTCACTGCTCTTGAGCCATTCACCAACCCATAAAGGCATACACGGTGATGTGGAGTCAAGGCCTAATTAAAATCCTTGAACAGAATGAAGGTCTGGAGAATGACATACATTCAGGAACTGCAGTTTAGAAAGGGAAAGACAGCTAGAACTCAGAAAGCAGAAGAGGGAAGGGAGGGAAGGTGGGAAGGAGGAAGGATGAAAGGAGGAAGGAAGACAAGGAAAGGAAGGGAAGAAAAGAAGGAAGGCAGTAAAGGTGAAGGGAGCAGGAAAGAAAAGAGAGAGGAAAGAGAGAAGGGGAAGAGGTAAGAGAGCAAAGGAAGCCTTGTCACCAGCAGTCAAAAGCTGCACTGTGAGCCTTTGCTGCCCTCAACAGCCTTCCAGTGTAAGCACTGCCACCCAATTTGTGACAAAGTTAATTGGTTCTTTGATGTCTCAAAAAAGGTGCTGATAGAAAAAAAGAAACACACACACGCACACACACATCTTCCTTTCTCCACAGACCCCTGTTTATCTATTTAAAAAAGTGTTGCTGATCCCAAAGAGTTCTTTTTGGCCCTTCCCAAATCATCCTTCCTGCTCTCAAATTCCTGTCACCTCTCTGGTATCCTAGATCATGGCTTTTTCTCTGGATCATGGTAGGTTTCTTTGGTTTGTGGGTGTTTTTGTTGGGGGGAGGACTAATTTTCAGTTGCTAATTTCCCAGCTTTAAAAAAAAAGTGGGAGTGCAAGCGGGCTTCCTGCTGCCACTGCTGATCAAATGGAACAACAAGGGCAATGCCTGCTAATATGGGAAGCTATTTAGTGGCACGCTGCCTTTTGAAATGATGATGATAATGGATTCAGTCTGCTCATTAATGGAGCCAGAGTGCTCATTAGAGTGAACAAACAAGCCAGGTTGTCAGTACTGAAAATGCCAAGTGCTTGTTTCCATTTTATCTGAGGAGTCTAGAGACAGTGATTTTACCATTTATTTCCCCTTTCTGCTCTTGACCTCAGAGCTCCCCCCAGCATCAAAGTTCCTCATCTGGTGAAGCCTGTACATTTGCAGCGTCTCCCTGGCTCATCAAGGCTTCAAGGTCACAGACAGTAAAGGAGCAGCAGGGTTGGGTGTGTGCCTCTGTGTGTATTGCACTTCTACAGGACTTTGTAACCAATAAATAGCATCTGGAGAGGGGGTAGGCAGGAAAAGAGAAAAGGAGAAGGAGGGGAGGGGAAGGGAGGAAAGGGTAGGAGAGGAGAGAAGAGGAGAGAAGAGGAGGGTAATGGAGGAGAGGGGAGGGGAGAGAAGAGGCGGGAGAGAGGGGAAAGAAGGGAAGAGAGGGATTTTAAATAAAAAGTACATAAGGCTCCCCGGCTGGGTAGTTCAGTTGGGTAGAGTGTCGTCTCATAGGTAAATGAAGCAACTGATCTCTGTCTCTCTCAAATCAATCAATAAAAAAATAAAAATAAAATAAAAAAGATCGGAGTTTTGAGTGCTTGCAAATATCTTAAATACCACTTAACTAATTTATAATGCAAAATCCTCCATGGTGCGCTGAGGTCTGTGGCCTCCACTCCAGTATCAGAGCAAGCCGTCCAGATGTGATTTTAGGGCCGCACAGCAGGAGTTTGGACTCGTGTGTGTGTGGTGGTGTTGGGGCGGGGGGGGGGGGGTAGAGTTGAACTGCCTGGAATATTAAGGCGGTCTGCTTCGACCCTTGGCTTGATTCTATGCACCATGTCTCCATCTCGCACTCCCAGAACTGATCACAGCCAGGCGGGTTGGGGAGCGCCTGCTGCCTTAGTTGAGATCCCTCGAAAAGTTCACCAGCCTCCAAGTTAACTACATTCTTGGACGTGTGGCTCTTCGGAGAATCACGCAGGCTGCGTCCAGCTCTGCCTCCCTGAAAGAGAAAAGAGATGACTTCCATAGGGAAGGGGCGGGAAGAAAACAGGGGCCAGATCGGGATCTAAAGTGTGTGTTGCGGGGGGGCGGGGGGAGCAATGCGGTAGTTGGGCTAAGGTGGAAGGAAGAAGAGATCTGTGGAGACGGCTCTCGAGAGGATGGGAAGTGTGAGCCCGGGTCTGAGCAAAGGCGATTCTCTTTTAAAAAGAACAGGAGCCTGAGTGCGTTCCCTCCTCCCCATCCCCAAAGTGCTTCATTTCTGTGTATTCAGCCTATAGTGCTGTGAGCTTCTTGCCCTGTTAGTGTAGAGATATGAATTCGATGTTCCTCGGAATCATCAGTGAAATACATTTGCTATTAGGAACACTCTATAACATTGTATTCCTCACTGAGAGGACTAATTTGCGACTTATTATTTTCTGAACCTCAGGGAATTTAACCAGGAGATGCTCCTTATTCTGTTGAGGAATAAATAGGGAAATGTTTATTTTTCTAAAGATTTGTATAAAAGAGGAAACTGTATTAACTGATTATCTAATAACATATTCACTAACCTGGAGTTTGCTTTTTCCCTTATTCTTCATTATTAACTTCATTCATTAGTTATGAATGAAACTATTCATATATGAGAGTAGCTATTATATAGCTACTTATATGTTACAAGTAGCTATTATATATGAGAAAATTTAGACATTATAAAGTTCCTCTTGAGATCTAATTTCTTATGTTTCCACAAAATATTTTCCATAATTTCAAATTTTCTATGTATTTGAAATTCTAACTTTGAACTGTTGGTATTTAAAATGAGACATTTTTTCTGTGTTTACATGAATCATGTATATCTTGTAAAATAATACTTCATGATACTAATTATTATTATTTTATACAGCTTATGTACAATGTAATGATATGAAAATAACGCAGGTTTCTTTTACTTCTCAAATATATTCCAGGATCAAAGGATTCATTTTGTTAGTCAACCTTATAAAATTTCAAACTCTATACAATCATTGGGATCACAAAGCAATTCAATAAAATATTTTAAATTTTATTTATATACAGCATTTTTATTTTTGATTCTCACTTTTCTCTCTGATCTATGGAACTATCCAAGTTGCTAAAGGCTTGTGGTTTCTGGATGTATGCAGGAATGTCAAAGGTCAAAATATTTTCTAACTCCTTTTAGGTATTAAAGAAGGGAAAATTATTTTGAAAAGCTTGATATTTTCAACAATGTCATCACTTTTCTTTTTAGTCATTGTGATGAAGACTAATCTAACCATTGTTCATTTAAAAACAACCCATAAAACCATTTAATAATTTTCTCTTCACAGTCACAATTATTTTCAAACATTTGTTATCAAATATTGTGCAAGCTTATGTTCTGTGTACCCTTACCTAATAAAAATTATAAATTAATATGCTGTATTTTCCATTATACTCCTAAAAATTTCCTCTGAATTTTCAAGCAATGAAAACCAGGTATCTAAAAGAAGTTTAAAGTACATTTTTGAGGGGAGGAGTTGTATCTCCCCTGTAGCGATGCTTAGCTATGTCTAGTAAATGAAAGCATTTCTCTTCCAAATGGTAAAATGACTAGGACTAGAAAGTTGTACTTTTATCTTAGTTTGCATGAAAAGCATGTCTTTTTGATAAATAAACTTCAGTTTTGGAAATGGCTTAATATTGTTCCACCACATTACTATGTTTCACATACTAGGGAAGAACTTGTGACTCCAAGCTGACACTGCATGTTCACCAGGCTAGAGAAGATGTCATGAAGAAACTTCCCTTTGCTTCTGTTTTTACTCTATATTATCTTTGGACTCAATTTCATTTTATTCATCTCTACTGTGAAAGGCAGAGAGGAGCCATGTCATTTGTTGGGAGAATGATGAGAAGTTTGGTGGCTATATTGTGTAATTCTTATCTTGTTAATTTTCAGTAGCACCCTATGAATATGTTATATGTATGGGAAGTACAGCAAACACTTTTTCCCCTTCTTACTTCTCATATTCAGTCTGTCACCAGGTCTGACTCTTAAGGTGGACTCTAGCCAGAATGCCTGGTTCAAAGCCTGACTACCATAGCACCACATTATAATGAAATGTACACATACATAGTTGACTCTCCCAATGCAGGTCTATATCTATTTCATTTCTGCATCCTTAGCACCTACTAAGTGTCTTAATAAATAGCATTTCATTGGTAAATGTCGACTGAACAAAACCCATAACCTCAGTGTGGTAGGCCGGAGAAAGATGCTCAGTCTGTGCCAGTATCATAATGGCCCCAGAGGAGATTTCTTTCATTATCTTCTAGGCTCTGTGTTTACTCCAGCCTTCAAGAGTAATAATAAAATCTGCTGAAATGTATATAGGGTCTCCTATTAATTCCACTACATTAATTTTGAATGAGTGAGTTGGGAAGTCTATGACCACTGAATATTATGGAATAATTCTTGGCCTAAATATGTGCTAAGTATAGAAAGTACTCTTAACACCTTTCTCCCATCCCTTATTTTCCATATGGGGTCTATCACCAAACCTGGTTATAAAGGTGAACACAAGCCAGACTGCTTGTGTTCAAAGCCTGGGTGTACCACTGACAAGCACTATGACCTTGGGTAAATACCTGGCTTTTCTATTTCCTTTCCTTATCTTTACAACTGAGAAAATGATAGTTCCTGATTTATAGACTTTTTTCACATATTGAGTCAAAACTCACAAACACTTAAAACAGCATTGTTCAGGCATGATTTATTTACTTATCTAATCTTTTTTTTTTCAGTTCCACCCCATAGTCATTTTCTTAGATCACTCCCACTTCCCATCCTGCCTGAACTGGCCTCTTTGCCTCTAAGATTCCTTGAGTTAGCTATTTTCCAAAAAGCTTCTAGGTTATCTCTGCTAACAGTTCATTTGCCAGAGTTACTGTCCTAGAAAGCACTACTGTTCCTATCTCTTAAAACTTTTCACTGACTTCTCATCTAAAGTCCAGGAAGTCTTCATGTTTTAATATGTTTCTACATATTCATGTTAATTTTCTTTTACTCAGCTTCCCACCCATTTTCTCCAACCAAAGCTATAGTCAATCTGATCCTTAATAATTTCCAATATCCAATGTGCCCATTTTCAGCTCTATAATTTTGCATATGTCCTGTTCACTAGTACATGTGTCACTGTTAACTTCAATTTACACTTACACTTTGAGACAAGTTAGAAACTCCTGTGTGAAGCTTTTTCTGATTTTTTCAATGTTTTTTAGGGTAGGAATTAGGTCTTTTCATGAGATTAGGAGAAAAGCAATTCAAGTACCCACACACACAGGGGATTGTGGTGTGGCATGGTTTATACATGTGGATATAGAAGATGCCCCTGGGATTTCCAAAGCCACATCTCCGACATGGAAAAAGTCCAACGATATCCTCAGCAAGGTTGAGACAAAAGCCAATGTCCAGAGTTTCTGCTTCATATTAAAGCTTAGTCTTTAGAAACTGTAGGAGGCTGCTAAGCAGTCTCAGTCCCCATCTAGGTAGCTTTGCTTTTTCCTGGTCAGTCCATGACTCTTCCAGTAGCAGAGTCCATGTGGCTGTACCCTGGTAGCTGCTAGACCCACATGGTCATGTGATCCTGGATGAGGGAGCACATAAATGCCCTGGTCAGTATGTTACCAGGTAAGTGAGACAGAGCTATGGACCATGTGGGATGGACCAGGTGCCTTTTCCAAATGACCAAGAACTATTCAAACTTCTAAGGGCCTCAGATAGGCCCACCTCCCAACCAATCCCATTTTCTCCCTCACAAGAATGATGGGCCTCTTTGGCTAAGGCCTTGCCCCTGGTCAGTTTGACTTCTATTTTGCACATGTCTGCCATCCTCTGTCCCCACCTGGCAGTCTGGTACCATACAGCAGATGGAAGGAGAATTAATCCTCTTGGCAGAGAAATGCTGTGGTCTCCTGGAGTGGGAAGCTGTAAATTCCTGGCTACACAAGCTAACAGTCTTGTGCTTCCCACTTTATTAAATTCAATGTCTAGTTTCCTTTGTTCTTTTTCCTTTCTCAATATCTAGCTAAAAACCAACAGTAACAAATCCACACCCTCTTACCTTTGCTTGGGGATGTGTTAGAAATACAAAACTTGGGTCCTCTCTCCAAATAAACTGAATCAGAATTCTGGAGGTGGTACCAAGAAATGTGTTTTCTAAACAGCCCTTCAAGTGATTCTCATGCACTTCCAAGTGTGAAAATCACTGGAGTAATTAAAGCAGACTGAAACTAGACTACCTAAGTTCAATTACCAACTCTACCCATTATTAGCGATTAGAAAGTAAAATGTTACTTAACCTCTCAGTGTCTCAGTTCCTCCATCTATAAAATGAGACTTATAATAATTAGAATTGTTATGATTAAATGAGTTAATATACAGAAACTACTTAGCACAGTGCCATTATGTGTCAGTTAATTTACTTAATAAGTATTAACTTATTCTTGCAAAATTGCTATCCCTATGAAATGTATTCCCTATGAGTTGTTCTTCATATTTCCTTATTATTTTGATTTCATAACCCAAATCTATTTTCATGCTATTCAATAGAACACTGATGACTTTCATGAAAACCAAAACTGAACAAATAGGATTTCTACTTCAATAATAGCCACTATACCTCCTCATGAAGGTCCACAATCATATATGAAATTTAGCGAATCAAAGAAAAGGGTATTGCTTTCTATCTAAATACTTGGCTCCTTGTCTAATAAATGATGGTTTTGGATATTGTAGAATATAGTTTTAAATTCTTCATAGTTTTGTAAATAATTCTCTACAAATTTCTCCTTCTCTATTCTTTAGTAATTTTATTTTTTATAATAATGACTGTGTCTGAAAATGATTACCCCCCCAAAAGGAAGGCATTTCAAGAAAAAATTGTCTAAACATGTTTAGGCAAGATATAGGCAGAATATTTTGAATTATTATTTTTCTAGAAAATGGAATGCCCATCAGTTCTGTCTGCTACTAGTTAGATTATTTCAACTTTCTCAACATCTTCCAAATATTTAATAGCATTTTATCTTTGTATTATTAAAATTAAAGGAATAGATTTATAGCAGCAAAGTATATGTACAGGTACCAAATTTTATGGAAAATGGCTAGAAATATTTATTTTGCACAATTACTAGCTAGAAAATTGCTTTTATACTTCTCCTGTTTTTAATATTTTTAGTCATTCCACTATTTGTCTTTTTATTACCTTGAAGGGAGAAAATATTATATACCTTATACAAACACACATTCACAAACACAAGAAAGAGCTAGGTTTAAATTCATTTAAAATGTGTCTGTGTCCTGGTAACATACATAAACAATTGTAACTAAGGCAATCAGCCTTTCTGAAAATATTTAAGTAAAAAGTGACCATAGGATTGCAATAAGCCGATTGCCTGACATATAATCTTTTACCCAACAATTCATAAATTCTCATTTTAGAAAACCCCAGGCATTTCTCAGCTTTCTTAGAAATCTTTCCCATTTTTTTTGGTCACAGAAACATTTACCTTACTGATATTTTAGCATTCTGTAAGATTTATAATTTAGAGAATTGTAGACTTGTACTTCAATTATGATATTTAAATCTTTTTGAATGCATCTTACCTAGAATATGATTGAAATGAAAACCTTAAAAGAGGTAAATAATCTTGTAATTAATATTCTAAGAATATAAAAAGGCTAAAATAAAAAACATCTCTGAGTAGCATGTCTAATTTTAGGTATCCAAATTAGAGAAGGCAAATTAAAGAAAGTTTCAGAAATTTAAAAAGGTTGAGAAAAGATGATAGTAATTAATGAAGGTTTATAATATCTTACCTGATAGAACATGGTGAAGTAGTGCTCAGAATTAGAGATAAAATTTATGTGATATTTAAGGAATGTGAACAATGAGTAAGAATACCCTTTTTAAAAATATTGCTACAGGGAGAATGGTTAGGGATATTAAAATAATTTTTAAGGAAAAAATGAATCTTAGAAGAAAATTGAATGGTGACATGAATTTATGGTTTAGGTCTATAACACTTAAGCAACTTACTTCAGTAATTAACTAATTCACCAGTCATCTGATTCTTATGCTTACAAATATAGTACAGGGAGTATAATAATTGTTTTTAAAGAGTAGTGGAGAAAATTATGCCCAATTTCTAACATTATAAAATTTTCATTCATAAACATAGAAATAAAATGTAAATGCCTTACTTACAAGTATTGTTATTATTTCAAAATCTCTAGTAACTACAGTCTCAAAATAATCTTATGTGTTAATAATATACTGTGTCCTCTGGCTGGACAGAAAATTCTTTTCACTATTTGAAGGAACCTTGTGAGTTGATTCATTAAGAAAACACTTTGATGGATCTCCCAAGAATTTTATCAGACTTTATACAAGGTATTGGGGAAAAGCCTTATGTGTATAGGCTATCTGATACCAGAAACAAAGTACTGGTAGGTTCAGTTAAAAAAGAAGTGAATACAAATTCTGAATTTTTGGATTCTATTATTGGTTTGCTCATTTTCTGGGAAATATAAAACCAGCCATCTCTAAAACAAGTTCCTATTTTCACATGTGTGAGTCACAAATTTTTATGTCTCAGTAGAGCAACTCTTGTTCTCCATTGAAATCAACGGAAGTCACCTGATGGTATTTTGCTAATGTCTGGTCTGGTCTAAAAGGACCCATATGTTTTCCCATATGGTTGGGTCTCTTAAATTTTTTTTTGATTTTATTTCTTTACCTTTAGAGGGCAAGGGAAGGAGAGAAGGAGAGAAATATCAATGTATGGTTGCCTCTTGTGCATCCCATGCTGGGAGCTGGCCTGCAACCCAGGCATGTACCCTGACTGGGAATCGAACCAAGATCCTTTGGTTCCCAGGCCCACGCTCAATCCACTGACCTACAACAGCCAGGGTGGGTCTTGTAATTTTAATGTTGTTTTCTTTAGCCATGAAGAAGCTTTTGATTCTGATGAGCTCCCATTTGTTTATTTTTTCCTTTATGTTCCTTGCTCTATAGGACATATCACTGAAAATATTGCTGCATGGGATATCTGAGATTTACCTGCCCATGTTCCCCTGAAGGACTTTTATGGCATCATGACTTATATTTAAGTATTTTATCCACCTTGAATTAATTTTCGTGTATGGTGTAAGTTGGTGCTTAAGTTTCATTTTTTTGCATGTAGCTGTCCAGTTCTCCCAACACCACTTGTTGAAGAGGCAATTTTGCTGCATTTTATGCTGCTGCCCACTTTGTCAAATACTAATTGACCATAGAGACTTGGGTTTCTTTCTGGGCTTTCTATTATGTTCCATTGGTCCATGTGTCTGTTCTTATGCCAGTGCCAGGCTGTTTGGATTACAGTGGGCTTGTAATACAATTTGTATTACAATTACAATTTGTAATACAATTTGTATTACAGTGGCCTTGTAGTACTTATAATACAGGTATTATGATAGCTCCTACATTGTTCT
Organism: Sturnira hondurensis; assembly: GCF_014824575.4. Taxonomy (NCBI): domain Eukaryota; kingdom Metazoa; phylum Chordata; class Mammalia; order Chiroptera; family Phyllostomidae; genus Sturnira; species Sturnira hondurensis. Next base: position 702,706 of record NW_028098010.1, read on the forward strand.
TCTTTCTCAAAATTTCTTCAGTTATTCAGGGTCATTTATGATTTCATATAAATTTTTGAAATGTTTGTTCTATGTCTGTGAAATATACCATTGTTGCTTTAATTGGTATTACGTTGAATCTATAAATTGCTTTGGGTAGTATGGACATTATGATGATGTTAATTCTTCCAATCCATGAACATGGTATATGTTTCCATTTATTTGTGTCTTCCTTAATTTCTTTCTTCAGTGTTGTATAGTTTTCTAAATACAGGTTTTTTTTTCCTCCTTAGGTTTATTCCTAGGTATTTCATTTTTCTTGTTGCTATATCAAAGCAGCATTAAAGTGAAAAGAGAACCAACTATATATTTGGGAAAACATATTTGCCAATAATACTTAATATCAGGGTTTGATCTCCAAAATATATAACAAAGTTACATGACTCCAATCCATAAAGACAAGCAACCCAATTAAAAAATTGGCAAGGGACTTGAGCAGATACTTATCCAAGGAGTACATACAGAGGGTTCAGAGATGTATGAAAAGATGATCAGTACCAATAGCCATCAGAGAGATGCAAATTAAAACCATAATGAGATACCACTTCACATCAGTGAGAATGGCCATCATAAACAAAGCAACAAACAACAAGTGTTGTTGTTTTCTCCACAACTGCTCAGTTGTAAAGAAAAGAGAACCCTAGTGGCACTCTTGGTGGGATTTTGCAGACCAGTGTGACCACTATGGAAAACAGTAGAGAATTTCCTCAGAAAACTAAAAATGGAACTGCCTTTTGGCCCGGCAATTCCACTGTTAGGATTATATCCTAAGAACCCTGTAACACTAATTTAAAAGAACCTATGTATCCATATGTTCATAGCAGCACAATTTACAATAGCCAAATGCTGGAAGCAACCTAAGTGCCCATGAGTAAATGAATGGATCGAAAAACTATGTACATTTACACAATGGAATTCTATGCTGCAGAAAGAAAGAAGGAGCTCCTACCCTTTGCAACAGCATGGGTGGAACTGTAGAGCATTATGCTAAGTGAAATAAACCAGAAGGTAAAAGACAAATACCATATGACCTCACCTTTAATTGGAAACTAATCAACAAAACAAACAAGTAAGCAAAATATAACCAAAGACATTGAAATTAAGAACAAACTGACAGTAACCAGAAGAGACAGGAGAGGGAATAATAGTGGCAAAATATGAAGGGTTTATAGGAACAATTATAAAGGACACATGGACAAAAACAAGGGGGTGGAAACAGGGGAGGGAGGTGGTGATGGCTGGGGTGGTGGGGCGGGGTGAGGGTAAAAGGCAGAAAACTGTATTTGGACAACAATATAATTCAAAAGTATTTAACACAAAATAAAATAAAAGGTCCCATATAGTTTCATTTACCTCCTTAATACTTTGATTAGAATGTTTGGATGACTGAACTCAGTAGGACCTTGTAGTCTCATCACCTGTCCACCTGGTTTTCACAGCATGGGCTTTTTACATAAAGTTGAACTTCTTACATGGAAGCTTGAGGTTGCAAGAAACCATGATGGATTTGTCAGTCCTCCTAAAGGCATTCCCAAAAGTGCCTTGACATTAGTTCCAACAAACTCTGTAGACCAAAGCAGTTAAAGACCAGCCCATATTCCAAGAGAGAGAAAATAGACCCCAGTTATCCACAGGAAGTGTGTCAAGAAGTTGTGACCATCTTTAGCAGCCACAGTGCATTGTTAAGGATAACTAAGAGAAGTATACAATTAAAATCTTCCTGACCGAAAATTTATTTTCAGGTAAATCAAGAAGATTGTTGCTTTAGTGTTATTTAAATATTTTAATTCAGTCAAATCAATACAATTATGAGTCATTTTAATAGAAATAGTTAACCAGTTATGTGCCTTGACTTCAACTAATGTTTAGCGACATAAGATTAAAAGAATAACTCAATTTATTTGATATAGATGGGCATATAATCAAACACTGGGATTGGTGATTACTTATCTTAAACTTTCCAAGTCACTGTTGAATCAATATACCTGAGCTACATAGCTGAAATTACAAGTCTGTAAAATTATTAATAGATATACATATAATAGTATTTTAACTAAACACATATATTACTAAGAAGAACTTGCATACATTACTTAAAGTTGAATATCAGTTAACAACAATATATTTTGTGTATTAATGAATAAATTTTCATTTTGCTCAGCATGAAAGGATTTTCTGACAATAAGATGCCCTGTTGTTTAATAAGGACTTCATATCATAGATATCAATCATAAAATTATCAACTAACATTATCTAGAATTATATGCAAAGGAAACATTATGCTTGCTTTTTATTGAGGAGAGCATTTTAGATCAAATTTGGTTAACACAAGGGTTTCCATATTTGTAATATGCCCAAGATAGTCTATTTTCAGCTATTGAGTATTTATTTGCCTAGAATTCTGTATTACCTGGTATTTTTTCACATCTACAATTCTGTAACTTCTCATTATGATTGAGCCATAACACTAAAGTATCCTGAAATAAGGCATTCATCTTCAAAGGAAGGTCAAGTAATGCACTATTTTAACATTAAATTTATGTTTTCTTACTAATTTTTGGAAAACCTATAAAGCATGTATGATGAGTGTGTATAGAATACACAGACACTATTTATACTTACACGTACACACCACCACCACCATATTTCTTCATAGGAGCAGAAGTAACACCAAAACTCATAGCTTGGCAACTTGTAAAATGGTTCTTTTGCTCCCCTTTCTTCAATTTTTTATCTTCTATTTTTGTAATCTTAGTCATAGAGAAAGAGGGAGAGAGACATTGATGTGAGAGAGAAACTTTAATTGGTTACTTTTTGCCCACACCCCAACAATGGACCAGTGACCTTCTGCTTTGAAGTATGATTCCCAACCAACTGAGTGATGATGCCCAGCACTGTAAATAAAGTTTTATTGGAACACAGCCACATCCATCCTTTTACTAGTATGGGTAGCTACTTTCCTGCTGCAACTATAGAATTGAGTAGTTGAACAAGGACATGAGTGTGTAGCCTAAAATATTTGTTATCAGGCTCTTTGTAAGAAAGTTTGATGGCCCTTAATTTAGATGATTAATTATGAGGATGTGAAATTGGAGATTAAAACAATTAGAAGTGAGAAATGATGGTAGAATATACTAAATAAATTAAACGGGAATAAAGAGAAGACATCAAAAGGATGTTTAGAAAATAGAATAGTAGGATTTTTTGTTTGATTAAAAAAGAAATAAATAGAAGTCTAGGGTGACTTCTAGATTCTTGGCTTATGTCACCAGTTAGACCAGGGTACAAGTGGAGGAAAATGATGTTTTACACATGTTCATCTGGAAGCACATTAAGATTAAAATAACTATTAGGTCCAAGTTTTAGGTGAGAGTTTTAGGACATTAGATGGTAAGTGAAAATTGGTTTTGTTGTGGTCATTGAATAAGGTATGTGAGATGTTCTGAGTAAGCAGAAGACCAAAGATGGGGCCCCAGGGACATAAAAAAAGAAAAAATGTACAGGGAGGGGATAAGCCAGTAGAAAGATGTTAAAGATAATAAAAATATTTTTTAACAAATGTTGTATAAGAGATATTTATTTTAACTGTGTGTTCTTTTATAAACAATTACTTATTATTATGTTTAATCATACAACACATTTAACTCATACTCTATGTAGATTTGAGGTAAACTAAATATGATATAAAATCTTTTTTGGCTCATTTTAAAAGTTGTGCTGAGAGTTGGTAGTAATATAAAACAAGAAATAACCTAAAAGGAAATAAAATATTCTCAATCACGTGGCCAGTGCAGAGGTTTATGAAATATTCACTTAATGGTGGTGTTTGGGAAAAGAACTAGCAAATGTATTACATCAGAGCTCCACAATGCACAATTATTTCCTGAAGACTAAAACTGTGATTGTATCCACACTGTATAAAAATCAATGTGATATAAAGCCATGTTCCAATGTGATTCTTTTATGATTGTAAACTCTGAGGCATGTCATAACTCACTTCAGTTAAAATTGTTAATAGCATGATACTTATCAGAAAAACCTTTTAAAAACTCCTTGACATATGAATTTACCATGAATTGTCATTTTACTTATTTTAAGCATAATTTTATAATTATAATTTAATAACTTTAGAAATTATATTTTTAAAATATTTAACACTTGTCTTGTGTTGTATTGTTAAGTGAAAATACCCACATGTGTGAATCACACTAATAGTGATGATTTATGAAAAGTTAAAGGACACTTAGGAAGATATAAATAGTTTACCTGAAGCAGTAAGACAGTGATATGATCAAAGTTAACACAGTATATTTTCTTCTATTAGTATAATTTTATATAAATAAATATAGAATTGGGTAAATTAGAAGCATTACTTAAACACATTATAATATCTGTATATAATGTTGTACAAACTGCAACTAAGATTAAAATAATCTGTTTAGCTGTATAAAATTCCTTTTATAGTACTCCAGTTAGTAAATGCCAAAACATGATAAAATGATTATGGCAGTAGTTTATTTTGTCTTTCTTGTATACATATTATAAATAAATCCATGATAATAACTGGTATTAAATCAACTACAATTATTAAAAAATGTGAGTATAATTTAAAATTTATTTCTTTCAAAATGACTTTTACTCCTTCTGTTATAGGTGATCACCAACAAACTTGAGACCATGTTGTTGAATAAGTTATCTTTATAAAGTGGAATCAGGGGATGATGCTTATATAAAGAATAAAATACTGAAGTTATTTTTTTCAGAGACAGGGTTTTCTATAGTTATTTTTTTGTGGTTTTTAGAAATCTTCCATTAAATAAGAATCTTCAGTCAGTACAGTAGCTCCTACATTTGCCTGTTTCTGATGTTAATTATCTTTTGTTTGCCCTTGGTAATCCTGAGGTTAGTATGCAGATGATATGAAGGCTGCAGAATTATCTTAAAGTGTAAAAAACAATGGCATTGTCAATTCTGCATCACAACACTTTATAAATTAGAACTGTTATTCACATTAAAGAGAGTGGTACACTTTTAAAATTAATTACATGAATAGATTAAATTATAAGTATTATTACATTTCATTTTATTAAGTGCATCTTAGTAGTTATTAGAGGAAATGAACATGTCCTTTCCATTACATAATGATATTAGAAATAAAAGTTATGCATCAACACTCCCAGATGCATAATGGGGCATTGCATATTAATCACTTTAAACAATATTTTAGAGTTTATATATAGATAATTATTTCCTATCAAAAGAGAATATTTTATCAGTTTATTAATATTCAGTTTAAAAACTGACTCTAATAAGCCTGACTCTCTAGATTTCTAAAATCTTTTTCAAAGAAACATAATGTAGGAAAACAGTTTAGTTTACTTATATTTCATTATGTTTATTTATTATAAAATCATAAGATTACATATATAGAAAACTAATCACTAAAATATATTATAGATTGTTTATATTACATGTAAACCATTTGGAAATCATATTACTAACTGTTTAACTTTTTCGATTTGACCACTACAATTTAATATTATAATTCTAACCACTAAAATATATTCACATTAGTATTAAAAGATTCAAAATAAAGAGTTACAAGTTATAAATATAATTACAATCTCTTTAGATATATAGGATCAATTATAACATTTTTCCTAGTATAGGGGACTCTAAAATATTAATTTTCAATAAAATACTTCTATATATCACATTAATTATTCTAAACTCATTTAATTCTCTATTTAATTTGCCTTAATGGTTTGACTGTTTGAAAGGATGATTATTGGATATTACATTAGAATACTACTTTGATGTTAGAAATGAAAAATAAATTTCTTATATATCATAAACTGTTTGTAATCTTATTTTCTCAGTAAATCATTTTATAAATTGGTTAAAGTTGAATATAGCAGGTTCTGATATCAACACTACTTTGTATGAATGCACAAAATACCACCAAAGTTTTTAAGAGTAGTGTAAGACAGCAATTCAGTTATCATTAATGTAACAAAATAAACAAAAGTGATTTTATATTTTTAACAGCTCTGAAGCATGGACTTTATTAACAATACACAGCAAAAATAACTGACCTTTAGTGAATTAAAATCCGTGAATCCAAATTTTAAAAATAATAAAATAAGTTTTTACATTAATAATTTAACTGCATTTTTATCCATTTATTGTATCAAACATATTATTTACACACTGATAAAAGTAAAAATTAAGATATATAAAAAAGAAAATGTGATTATTACCTAATTGATTAATAACAGTTTGTTTATTGAAATGGAATTTAAGATTTGCATAGAAATATCTTTCCACTATGAGTTAAGTATAGAACATTTTTATATTAATATGAATTTATTAATCATCCTTTTTTAAGACTGCTTTATTTGTAAAATTCTCTACAGCTTTCAAAAGAAGATAGGCATGTACAATATTTCCTATCAAGAAATATTCTTAGAATACATTGACAAAGTGCATATAAACTAAATATTTTTGTTAACATTGAAAGAGATCTAAGCTAGTATGACTTATTCACCCATGTATTTAAGTGGACAACAACAAATACCACTTCAAAATATTTTTTAGAACATTCATCTTTTTTACATTTCTCACAAAATGGTTTATATGCAATTTACATAGCATACAGTACAGCAAAGTAATTTTTTGGGATGTTTCAATTCTTTTTTTGTTTCTTGTTTGAGAATAAATTTCAGATATAAAAGTGTTAACAAAGTCTTTAAAAATTACTTCTACTTCAGGAAAAAATCATGTTACTTTTTAATCTTTTTAATTCTGTTCTTTTAAGATGAACTTGGATTTTTTTGTTTAACACTATCTTTTTATGGACACCTGACTTCTTTACTAATAAATTATATAAAACAATAACAGGTTTCTAGGTATGTACTAATCACTAAGTCACACACATTAGGAATGGTGTTCCATGTAACAAAAATAAATATTTGGTGTTATATATATGCTTCTATTTTTTTTAAAGAGCAGTGCTTAAGATAAGTGAAAAGCATGCAAATGATTATGCAGTAGTCTTCAATTTTTCTTTTGAGCATCTGAAAAAATTCTCATAGGAAAAGAAATCAGGTATAATTCACCAAAATTACCCTGAACATCTCTTGACCAATAGAAATAAATCTAGTTTTGTTGTTAAATAGATTTCTTCATAGAGACATATTTACTGACTGCTTTTAGAATAATTGTTTTACTGAGGAACTTTATGATGATTAGGAAAAAGTAAACAAGGTAAAATTTAATGCAGCACTTTGGGATTGCTAGCATTTCAACTTAATTTGTTAAAGATAGCAATAGAGATTTATGTCATTTTGGACAACAATATTTTCCTGAAAAAAGTTCAGTGAGACCAATTTCCTTTAAGAAATATGCAACCTCTCTGTTTGTTTTACTTATAAAATTTTCAGGTCTTGCCAATAAAAATATTCACTAATGCACATTTTTCCAGTTTATATTATTTTCCTTGTTCTTTTGGCATGAATCACATTGAAAACACGCAGATAATTTTTTTGTATCAGAAAAATTTTCAGACTAGACTCAAGGACAAAGGTCAGGATTGCTTAAATTGGTGTTAATTGAATTATTTCTTAACCTAAATATAAGGGCTATATGTGTCACTTATAGAATTTTGAATTTTTACTAAAGTAGTGCATATTTTAAATATTTCATAAACAATTACTCAAATGTAGTACACTTAAACAATACAAATGAAAGAAAACAAGTTTAAGTAATACACCATTTTTCTCTTCTTAAAAGAATTGAAACAGAAAATATGAAATATACTGAATGGTTTTGGTGAAAAAAAGACAATGTAATGTTAGATATATAAATATAAATATAATTTTATTTAGTTCATAATTTCATTTAATGAATATCATTTATACATCCTTGTGTAGAAAAGAATATGTATGTAGATGAAAAATGGGAAATATTTTTATAGGATCTTAAATTTGCAAATTATGTGCTGTGTGCTTTTGTAAATAATGTAATTTTCTAGCTAATTTACTAGAATAGTATCATTTTGAAACTTTATTAAAATTAAAGCTTAATGTGAAATATTCCTTTGGGTCAATAATAACCTCAGTGGTATACATATTTAATATAGTAATATTTCAGGGAAACTATTATTTTTCCCACAACAAAGTGAAAATACATAGTAAAATAAAGTTGTATTTTACCTAGATACTATATTATATATTTTCTTCTCATTTGTATGCTTATATTGCAAAATAGAAACAAAGCATTTAATTTACCAAATCATGGGTATACTGTACTTTAAATTTATCAATGCTTTTTATTTTATTAGAAATAAAAATCTTAATGCTACATCATGGCATTTTGTTAAATAAAAAAGAAACAATATACTCATTATGCAAGTATTTATTAAAAACTCCTATTTTTAAAATGCTGATTAAATTATAACCCATAATAAGCTATTTAAACATTTCTGAGAGGGAATCTTGTGTATGTGCATAGATGTGCAAAATTGTTTTATCAATAAAGTGGTTGTACAACAATTCTTAAGCTAATGACTCCCACAGATTTCATCATATATCCACAAATTATCTAGAACATATATGCATATATGCATAGCTTTGGACACAGACCACAATGTGGAGAGGCTGGGGTGCTGGAGCTGGGTGGAGTGGGCAAAAGGGGAAAAATGGGGGACATCTGTAATAGTGCCAACAATAAAAAAATAAAACAGAAAATTAAAACAGTGCTTCATATAGAAGAATATATGTGTTAACTTTGTATTAAATATACAATGTTAAGAATATACAAGTTAAGAATGTGTTAAAACATAAATCATTTCCCCCTTCAGTGAGCTAGTCACTGTGGAAAATAAGAAGCTCAGTGAAATAGAAGTAGCTATGATTTCCAAATAGAAAACATGTTGCAAGTCAAAGACAGGAAAAGATGACAACTTCTTAAGAAGAGGTGTTGGTGTAGGAGTGGTGTAGCATTCTGGTAACATTGAATTTCATAAAACATCTATGCTGCAATTGAAGTACACTTTTGTTCAGACTTCAGCACTGTGTGTAGAAGAAGGCTATAAGGTAATTTTTTCACTTCTTAGTAATGTCTATAAGTAAAATAAAAATAATCCAAATTTATTTAGAAATAATACATTTAGTATGCTATACAATTCATACCTGAAGGAAATTTGTACATGAATTTTAAAACTAGTTCGTTCCCTTGCTTTAGTACTTGGATAATGATTATTGCTCACATTACCTTTATAAACACTTTACTTCAGGCTTTCACAGTTAAAAAATAAAATTAACCCTTAAAAAAACTCTAAATTATTTGTGGAAAATGCACATGCCAGTAGTTACTTTTTTCATGGAAATGTGATAAGGCCAGAAGATATGCTTTGAGGTCACAGGCCACAAGTCACCTAATACATATTAACCATGCTGCTATATATCAATGCACCAAGACTTCAACAGGCTCTGAAACATTAAACCTCTGTCATTCTGGTCCCTACTGAGTTTGATTCTGCTGAGGTTTAGTGGAATTATAAACACATATAAAAATATGCAGAATATATTTCTTTTTTGAAGTGATTATAATGTGATGTTTCTGCACTGTCAGCATTCATAATAAAGCAAATGTGATGTTTCAGTGCAATATGACATCCACTGTAATCTTATTAATGTGTAAGCAGCATAAGACAAAAAGGCACTGTATTACATGGTATATTTGAAGTCATAAAACAAATTTATTAAGATAACTTTTACAATTTTTTGGCAACAGACTCATGCCAACAAGTTTGGAAATCCTTGAGTTTTGCAGACACAGGCTTGTCAAATGAAGGATTTTAACAGTTGTTAAGTTCTCCCTTACAAATAAAACAATAATATCCAAAGTAACTAGGTGTACTTTTAAATCAATTGATCATTTTGAACACCCAAAGAAAATGAGTGACAGTGAGCAACATTTACCTGACACCCTTGAATATTCCACAAAGACAAGTTGATATGAGTTTGTATAAATACTAATATTAAGCAGAATTAGCTTTGGAAAAAATAAAGAAATTGTACTGAGGTGAAAATTGTCACTGTCAGGAGAAATGAAGTTATATCAGAGAACCAGTGACATACAATTTTCTCTAGAGTGTTTTTAATAAAAATAGCTTTTCTTTGAATATTTTGAAGTCAGACATGAGAGGCAATCTGGGCGTTTGTCAGAGTTTGAGAGTGTGAAAAATTGCTGCCTTAAATCATTTAAGCTGAAAAGCAACTTCTTCCTGCTGAGATAATTTCACATTGACTTACCGTGCAAGCCCTTCAGGCATTCCCAGCTCAGAGCAGAAGTTTTCAAGGTAAAAACATAGAGCGAGAACATGGGAGAAGCTGGGACAAGGATCAGCAGCAACTCCAGGCATTCAGGCACATCTGACTTTGATTAATTAGAAAGCTGCTTTTCTATTTCCACATGTACTGCCTGATGGAAAGGTAGAGTGGACTGGGATACACAAACTTGAGTTGACTGTTAGATATCAGCAGGTTTTGACATTTTGTACCGAGCTTGCAGATTCTCTGCTTCGGAGGACTAAATTGCTAAAGCACACTTTTAATTTATTCATTTTCCTAATGAAGAGAAACTACCTTAACCACAATAGATTTGATTTTCAACAGTCTTTAAATCAGTTACCATGCTGCTTAAAGAAGAATAAGTTATTTTCATTTTGGGCAGAAAGTTTTTAATATTATGATTTCTTTTTTCATTTAAGTATCACTCAATGATTTTCCCTTTTATTTTAATTTAAAATTTAATATGTGGAAAATTCTTTCATTTTACTTAATTGTTTTACAGTCAATACAATGCTCTGTTAAACCCTCTATAAAAAGTTAAAATTTAAGAGGTATTCTAACATGTGACATTTACTGAAGGTTAATATGTAGGAAAATAATTTTAGAAATATTGCTTTAAAGATACTAAATACTCAAATAGCAAATATAAGTTTAATTTTTAAAATAGCATTTATTAAAGTTCTAAACTATTCTAGTTACTATGTGACATTTGGAAAAATGATAAAATTTTGTTTGTAATGCAGTTTTATTTTAACTTCTCATTTCAGAAACAAAATTCTTAAAACTAAGGCCTCTTAGTTTCTAGAAAAACAACTTTTAAAATATACATATTTATGAGTTTTCTTAAATCTTAATTTTTTATTAATTTTTATTACATAATAAAAGTTCTCCTTCACTTTCTCTCCTTACCCATTCTTTTGCTTATCACAGAAACTGCCTTTTAATTTCTAAAATACTTTCTAGTGAATTTCATGATTGTTTATTACCTTTTTATGCTTCAGTTCCTAAATATATCTGGCAGGATAAGTGACATCGCAACCAGATTTACATGTGATACTATTTTCATCTTAGACCTTTGGGCTATCAGTTTGAATAGTTAAGATCCAAACTAATATTGATCAACATTATCTCCATTTCTGTTTTTGTGACATAATAGACAATTATAGGCTTGATCTCTATAATTTTGGGGTAGATTCTGAGTAAGTCTTGCAAAGACATAGAGTCCTTAATTAAATAATAGGATCCTTAGTTATCACGATTTTTATAGAGAAGTCCTCACACAGGACGTTGTCCCTTGCCTCTATCAACCACGTATTGCAATTAACTTATTAAATTGCACTTGAATTGAATTGACTAATAGGAGGGGAAACTAGAAATTCTGGAAAGCAAATTCTTCTTTTGCATTTTTCAAACACTTCTGAATTAAGAAGGTGGAATCTGTTTCCCTTTTAGAACAAATTAAATTTTCACTGTTACCTAAAATAGGGGAGGTTTTTAAAAACTCCTTGAGTTTTGGAGAGTTATAGTATATCCCTCATCACTCATACCACACTCCCATCCCCAGAAGGGAAGAACAATTAACATGATGATTGAGATATGTTTAATGTATTAACTATTAACAGCTCAATTTGATTCATTAAGTGTGAATTTAAGTTAAATATATGCGATATACAAAGATGAGTAAGAAAAAAAGAGGCTTTAGTTTTAAGTATTTTGTTTCTGAAATGAGATATTAAAATAAAGCAATGCATGAAGAATGCATTTATATATTCCCTCTGAGCAGCCCACTGTTGAGTTATAGAATAAAAAAGTAAATAATTTTTGCTACAAAGAAGTAAGAATAAATTTTTAAGGGGAGTTCAAAAAAGGAAGAAATTAATCAACTTATAAATTTAACAACAAAGTATTTATTGAAAACCTACTGACACATGTGACATGATTCCTGACCTCTTATAGCTCATAGCTTAATGATGGAAACATATATGTAAAATATGATTAAAATAAAGACTCAATATTACGATAGGGTTTGAATAGAATATTAAGGTAATATTCAGAAAGATAAGCACAGAGCACTGAGGTTCTTGTACTAACCAGGAAACACTTCACAGTGATTACACCAGTTCGAAAGAAGCTACAGCACTAAACAGTCACAGAAGTGGATGGCTTTCGTATATCTTGGGGAAAGGGAATTACCTAGTGCAGAGGTGGCAAACACAAGGCCCCCAGGCCAAATCCATCCCCCAGCCTTGTTCTATCTAGCTTGGCACTTTGGTTCTTGCCTGGCAGCAATGCCGAGCTCTCCTTTAACTGTTTCATTCATATAGTCCTAAAATTACATTCAGACCTTTGAAGGCAACTCGAGGCTGATGTGGCCCCTGGTGAAAATGAATTTGGCACTCCTGACTTAGTATGTCTAAAACAGAAACATAGGGCTGCACACAGTTCATGGGGGAATGGAAACTGTGACCATGATATCACACAAACTGTAATATTACACAATTATGAAACTTCACCCAAGGTATAATACTGTCTGTGGAAAAAAGAATAACAAAATGGCACATGTATTAATTAGAAATAACTTGGGCATAAAAAGCTGAAAAACTGACTGAAAGTTTAAACAAAAAAAAGTTTATGGTAGAAGATGGCAGCTAGGGAGCATTTCCATGGTTCTTTTGGTCATGACATGCCTAAGACATATTCAGAAATTATATTCAAGCTTTAGTGAAATAGAAGTTTGGAGGCCAAAGGACTTCTCTTTAGGAAGATTTTTTTCTTTCTTTCCTTATCATAAAAGAGGAGGTGGGAGTAGGGATTTAGGAATAAGTACTGAGCAAAACAAAATCCAGCATCTGAGATAGCATACTGTTACTGGGTTGTAGGTGGTGACATGTAAAATCACAAGGGCTACATTTCTTCGCAGGGCATCCCAAGCTCCATACTGTTTACTGGATCCAAGATTTGGGAGTATCAAGCACCTATTTGTTCCTCTTCTTTGAAATATTGTACATAGGACAATGACAACTCAGTTGCCTTCAAAGTAGGCACATTAAGATCACAAACATTTCTCCCAGCATCTCTTTCACTGTTCAAAACACTCTGCAAAATCCTTTATTGGAATATCCATCAGCTGCCCCATCATATTTTCCTGACTCTCTTCCATGGTCTGAAATCTTTCAAAGGTGAATTTAGTTTTGGGAAAAACCAGTAGTTTTTAGAATCCCTAGATCAGCTTCTAGTTCTTGCACTCAGTCGTTTCTTACTGATTTCAGCCAGTACATGTTCAACATTCTCAGGTATTCTGCTTGTTGAAGGCCTTCCAGTGAATGTGGATCACTTTAACAGATTTTTTACCATGTTTGAAGCATTTCTGCCATACTTTTATTTGTGCTGCTCTCATTGCCTCATCCCTGAAAGCTTTCTGGATCTTCTGAATAGTTTCTGTGAAGGAATGTCTAAGCTTAATGCAAAATTTGATGCAGATTTGTTGCTCTCTTAGCTCATTCATTTTGAATTTAATGGCCACACTATACACACGCTAACAACAGTGCCTACCCCCTCTATTGAGTAGTATAGTGAAGTGATCATTATTTACATACACACATTCCAGTCCACCCTCTTTGGCTACCAGGTTACACTGATGCCATGCAAAATGTTCTTGTTATATTAACAAAGGATGGAGTTTTGGTGGACAGATCTCATATTTTATTTAGGGGTCAAGAACCTGTGCTGTTTATGATACATCAAAGGTATAACAATAGCCAGCTGTGTGGCCACAAATATACAACCTTTTTTCTTCTCCTGTCATGCTTCCCACCCCTGATTGAAGACAGCAAAGGTAAATAAGTCTTCTTCCTGAACCTCTTTCCTTCTCAGTGAAATGCAAAGTATGGTGGAATCTACCTCAAGCACAAGATGAACATTAAATGAGATAATAAATGTAAAGTTCTGTGCACAATGTCTAGTGCACATATTGTTTAATATTTTAAAATATTTTAATATAAAGGTATATCCACTATTAAAATTAATGCCCTCCCATTTCACCCATCTAAATATAAGTTTGAATTTGGTACCCCACTTCTTGAAAGTTACCCTTTCCTCATTTAACATTGTATCATGACCCTGCAAGTTTCCTTAAAAATTGATGTAATTCATCAGAACACTATTGTTGGTAGCATTGATGAAGTATTTCTAATTCATTATAGAAGGAGAATCTCTGCTCTATGGCTTGTGATCATATTGCTATTTCTTTCTGGTCTGTATTTAATTGTATACATTGGGCTGCTCTGGACCAGATATCTCATGACCAAAACAGAAGCAATAGAGCACACCTTCTCATTGTTAGAAGTTCTCTATAATACTTTATGGGTAGTGAATGTTAAGTGGTCTTTAATAATAAACAAACTTATGCTAAAAGTTTACTGAAAATTGTCATAACTAAAAAATAAGGGGGGTGACACTCCATCAAATTACTTTATACATGTGACAAAAGTAGTATGTTATACCATACTAATAGTAGTATAATATACCATATATTCCATATGGCATTCCATATATACCATATATTCGAAGGTCTAGTACAACACCCTGTAATCAAACACAGACTGCTGCTCAGAGAAACTTAAGCATATTCACAGTGTATGGAATCAATAAAAAGCTTATTTTCAGGTCAATTCAGGTCATGTTTTGCACCAAACTACTTACAAAACAGAAAAGAAAATGATTTCAGATGGTTTTGTGTTTTTTAATGTGATAAGCTGTATGTATAATTTATTATTGTGACATTTATAAATGGGATAAAACATTTAACATATTAAATAGGACAAATAATGATCTTTTCCTTCCAATGGACCTTAATCTTTGAGTTTGAGCTTTATCATATTTAGATTTTAATCATGGATTTATTTATATTTCATGCTGATCAATAATGGCATTTTAATATTTTACAAAAATTCAGTGAAAAAGGGTTTGAAAAAATGGTTGCAAATTGAGTCAAAAGAAAATAAACATAAGATAGACTAGGTAGGTAGGCTACACCAGAATGTAGAAACTGGTTTCTTCTGGCATTTACATTTGCTAGAGGTGGACAATCATGTAACACTGAGCTTCCCAGAAACCAATGCAATGAGCTTGAAACTTCCCATTATCCAGAAAACAAGTGGATTGAGATTTTTCATGTGCAGCAGAACATCTTGTGAATCTAAAACTGAGAGGTTTTTTTTTCATAGAACTTCCAAAATTTCTCCATCTTTGGGAGCAGTAAGTTTCTCTTGGCTATTTGTCATGTCTTTGAATATTGACTTGTGATAAAAGCCATATTCACCTAAGGGCCAAATATGGTAACAAAGGGTCAGTGCACAGACCTCTGACTGGTAGAATGTGATGGACAGAACTGAATTATTCAATTTTTACATACTTCCTACAAATGGACTTTTGACAAAGATTCATATTTATATTCTTTAATGTTTTCCAGGAAAAATCATTACCAATTATGGAAATTTTCAATTATAAAGGACAGATCATCTCCTAGTTGTAAGACTAAAATGTAAAACCTTGGGTTTATCATTGGAATTTATGTTGGAAAAGTGGTGTTTATTGCTTTGGAAACTCTTAATATCTGCTTTACTTGTTTTGTTGTATTTAGTTCTTGCTTCTCAGAGAGCTAAAAGTATGCACCTGCCTCTGACATTAATAATTGACTTGAGAACATCAGGGAAAATTGAGGATGGTAAAGCTAACACACATAATGGTCTATGTGAATGGTACCCCCTTGGAGTTTGTGACTGGTATTAATGCTTCTCTGTGTCTGCTTCTTGTATCTGTAACACTTTTCTCTCTTCCCTATGTATACATGGCATTCATTGTACAAGATTGGCTTTATAGGTGGCACCTTCTCCAATGTTGAGTAAACCATCTCATTTCTTTTGCAATTGTAAAGATTCTACCGCTTCCTCTCAGATTCTTGTTTCATATCCAGGTTTCAATCCCCTTTCTGTTTGCTCACTGTGTCATTATATGAATCTTTTATGTCAAATAAGACAGCATCAATAATTACACTTGAATTCTATGCCAAAAATTTTCAGTTTATGAAGTAAAAGCTAGCAAGTCATCTCAGATATATTCTTATTAATAACATTATTACTTTGGTGTCCTACCATGACAGAGTCTAGAAATAATGACAAATAATTTTGAGAATGGGAGAGACACAAACAAAAATTATACAAGAGAAGTATAATTTGTATAATAACACAAAAAATGTATAATTTGTATAATAACACAAAAAATGTTATACAAAAGAAGAAAAATCTGCTTTGTAAGGAGTTTAAAATCCTATTTATTTATATTAAATAGCTCCAGATCAAGTTTAACAAAAATGTTAAATTTTTAGCCTTGGCTATGTGGTCTAGTGGATTGAGTGCTATCCTGTGAACCACAGGACCACGGGTTCAATTCCCAGTCAGGGCATATGCCTGGGTTGTGGGCCAGGTCCCCAGTTGGGGGTGAGCAAGAAGCAACCACACACTGATGTTTCTCTCACTCTCTTTCTTCCTCCCTTCCCTTCTCTCTAAAAATAATAAATAAAACCTTTAAAATAATCAGATTTCATTTTTTTGAAAATGTTACATTTTTGGTTAGTTGTAAATGCAAACCTGAATGTTATCTCAGCCTTTGTCTCTGGTAACTTAATGGCCCATGAAAAAGTATAGAATCCTTCCTTCCCTACTCCCTCTCTTTTTAAAGACTTCCACTCTTTTGTTCTGCTTATGAGTGAATTTGATTGATGCCTAATAAACTATCTGTTAAAGTGGTGATTCCTCCTTGTTGCATGGCTACCAAAGTAAAATATCTGGAGACTTACTTAGAAAATTATATTGAGCTCTACAAAAAGAAAATAATAAATTTTTCTATGCTGCAAGATCAAACAAATATCTTGTTATGTG
The DNA here is from genome assembly GCF_014824575.4 of Sturnira hondurensis. Classification (NCBI taxonomy): domain Eukaryota; kingdom Metazoa; phylum Chordata; class Mammalia; order Chiroptera; family Phyllostomidae; genus Sturnira; species Sturnira hondurensis. The sequence goes on from NW_028098010.1 coordinate 720,038, forward strand.
GAATTATTGGTCAAGGAGAAGGACAGGTTTTAGGAGATTTTCTTCTGATTGTGTTCTCTCTGCTTTCTAAATGTTCTTTTTAAAAAAGAGTTTCTAATTTTATTTTTTATTGTTGTTCTATTACAGTTTTCCCAGTTTCCCCTCCATTCCCTGCCCTCTGTCCTGCCCATCCCTAGCTCCCACAGTCAATCCCCACCCTGTTGTCCATATTCATGGCTCATTTATACCTGTTCCTTGACTAGACCCTTTCCCTTCTTTTAGCCTTTATCTTCTCCCTCTTCCCCATTGTGGCTGTCAATATGTTCCTTCTTTCCATGCCTCTAGTTCTATTTTGCTTAATGGTTTGTATTGTTCACTAGGTTCCACTTATAGGTGAGATCATATGGTATTTGTCTGTCACCACCTGGCTTATTTCACTTAGCATAATACTCTCTAGTTTCATTCATGCTGTCATGAAAAGTAGAAGCTTCTTCTTTCTTTCTGCTGTACAGTATTCCATTGTGTAAATATACCATAGCTTTTTTGATCCACAAATTTACTGATGGGCACTTATGCTATTTCTAGCACTTGGCTATGGTAAATAATGCTGCTATGAACATAAGGGTGCATAGCTTCTTTTGAATTGGTATTTCAGGATTCTTATGATATAACCCCAGCAGTGGAATTTCCAGGTCAAAAGGCAGTTCTAGCTTTAGTTTTTGGAGGAAATTCTGTACTGTTTTCAACAATGGCTACATCAGCCTGCATTCCTATCAAACGTGTATTAGACTTCCCTTTTATCCACAACCTGGTGAGCACTTGTTGTTTGTTGACTTGTTACTGATGGCCATTCTGACCATTGTAAAGTGGTATCTCGTTGTGTTTTTTAATTAATTTATTTAATTGTTCTTCAAGTACAGTTTTCTGTATTTTACTCCCATCCCAACTCACCCCCGCAGTGCTCCCCACCTCCCTCCCATTTCCACCCCCCTTACTTTTTGTCCATGTGTCCTTTATACTTGTCTCTATAACCCTTCCCCCTTTCCCCTGAAATTCCTTCCCCTCTCCTCTCTGGTCCCTGTCAGCCTGTTCTCTATTTCAGTGCCTTTGGTTATATTTTGCTTGCTTATTTGTTTTGTTGTTTAGTTTACTGTTAAAGGTGAGATCATATGGCATTTGTCTTTCACTACCTGGCTTATTTCATTCAGCATAATGCTTCCCAGTTCCATCCGTGTGGTTTTAATTTGCACCTGTTGATGGCTAGTGATGTTGAGCATCCTATAATATGCCTATGGACTCTCTCTATGTTCTCCTTACAAAAGTGTCTGTTCAGGTCCTTTTTCCATTTTCTAGTTGGATTGGTTGTCTTTCTGGTATTGACTCATATGGGTTCTTTATATATTTTGGAGATCAAACCCTTGTTCAAGGTATCACTGGCAAATACGTTTTTCCTTATGGTTGCTTCCCTTTTCATTTTGTTGATGTTTTCTTTAGCCCTGCAGAAGCTTTTCAGTTTGATGTAGTCCCATTTGTTTATTCTTTCTTTTATTTTTATTGCCCTAGAGGATATATTATAAAAATATTGCTGTTTTGTTTATATGAAATGCTCCTGCTTATATTCTCCTCTAGGACTTTTATGGTATCATAGCTTGTGTTTAAATCTTTTATCCCTTTTGAGTTTCTTTTTGTGTATGGTAAAATTTGGTGGTCAAGTCTCATTTTTTTGCATGTACCATACCCATTCTCAAAACACCATTTGTTGAAGAGGCTATTTTTACCTTACTTTATGCGTCTGTCCCTTTGTCAAATATTAATGGACCACAGAGACATGCATTTATTTCTGGGCTCTCTATTCTGTTCCACTAGTCTATGTGTCTGTTTTTATGCCAGTATCAGACTGTTTTGATTGCCCTGTTCTTGTAATATAGTTTGATATCAGGTACTGTGTTGCTTTGTTCTTTTTTCTAAAGATGGCTGGGACTATTCAGAATCTTTTTTTTTTTTGGTTGCACATAAGTTTTTGAAACATTTGTTCTAAATCTGTCACATACACCATTGGTATTTTAATAGAGTTTGTGTTGAATCTATAGACTGCTTTGGGTAGTATGGACATTTTGATGATATGAGTTCTTCCAATCCACAAACATGGGACTTGCTTCCATTTGTTTGTATCTTCCTTAATTTCTTTCTTTAGTGTTGTGTAGTTTTCTGAGTACAGGTCTTTTATCTCCTTGGTTAAGTTTATCCCTAGGTATTTTACTTATCTTCTTGCTTCAGTAAGTGTGATTTTTTCCTAATTTCTCTTCCTGATATTTCATTGCTGCTGTACAAAAATGGCTTCAATTTCTGAATATTGACTTTGCATCCTAATGTTTTGCCAAATTTATTTATTGGATAGAGTAGCTTTGGGCGGAGTCTATAGGATTTTTCTATGTATACTGTCATGTCATCTTCAAATAATGACAATTTCACTTTCACTTTTTTATCTTTTATTTCTTTTTCTTATTACTGTGGCTGAAACTTACAGTATTATTTTGAATAAATTATTGAAAGTGGTTACTCTCATCTTGTATAAACACAAAGAAATCTTGATGATTTAACTGAATGTGGAAATCCAGTTGTAAGTTTTTTCACTATTGAAAATGTCGTTACTCTATTATGTTCACTTTTTTAAATCCTCCCTCAAGGATATGTTTACTGATTTTAGAGAGAGAGAAGTTGGAGAAAAATAGAGGGAACAAAATAAAACCATCACCGTGAGAGAGAAACATTGATTAGTTGCCTTACATATACCCCATTACTGGGGATAGAGCTTGCTACCTAGGTCTGTGCGCCGACCAAGGATCAAACCCATGACCTTTGATGTACAGGATGACTCTTCAACCAACTGAGTCACTTACTCAGAGCTATTATTCTCACTTTTCACATAGTTTCTGCCGGATTGTAAACCCCATGCCTCCTTAGCTATAGTCACTAGGTCTTAGACAATACCTGTTCAATCAAGGATGCTCTATCAATACTTGATATGAGTGTAAAAATGAAAGATTAGAGGAAGCAAAACAACATTATTTCTATAGAGAGCATAAAAACATTTTTGTTTCAGAAAAAATCTCACATCTGTTTTGCTTAATTTTATCTTTTTTAAAACATTTTCACTTTTAAGACAATTTAATGTACATGTTCTTATTAATCTACACTCAATCCTTCAGAATGATCACAAAAGCTTGTTTGATGTACTAGAAATTTCACAAAAGTAAACAAAAACACACATTTTATGGATGGTGTTTCTCTTTTTTCCCTTTAAGAATAGATAAAACTACAATTATTTTGTTTTCAGGTGAATGTCACCTAATTAAAAAAACACTTAATCCTCACCTGAGGATATGTTTATTGCTTTTAGTGAGAGAGAGGAAGGAAGAGAGAGAGGAGGGAGGAAGGAGAGGGGGCAGAGAGAAAGGGAGAGAGAGATTGATTGGTTGTCTCCTATACACATACACACCCGGCCCAGGGATTAAACTCACCACTTAAGTATGTGTCCTCACCAGAGATTAAACCTACAGTCTTTTGGTGTACAGAATCACACTCTAACTGACTGAGCCAACTGGCCAAGACTATCTAATTTTTAATTATTTTTCAAGATTACTGGCATCCAAGGCATTGGTGGGAAAATATTTTAGGACATTGTAATTTGTAGAAAATTAATGAGTCTGATGGGGTTTAGTGTACTTTTATTAGGGTTATCACATTTTTAGTTTAGACTACACTGGGAGAGTGGCTGACTGAATCACATAATTTTGGATAAAATCAGTACTGCTGCCTACCATATATTGTAAATTTTGCATATCCTGCCCTCAGGGACTGAAACACAATATACACAATTGCCTGAACTTTTCCTTACAACAATTATAAATTCTACACAAATACATTGTTCTTATCACATACCCTCTCTAGCACATTAAAAGCCTTAGCATGTTAGAGAGCATAAATTGTTTCTCAATACCTCTTCTCACTTTCCTCCTTAAAATTGCAAACCTGATTTTTATCTGGACCAGAGCTAAAACACTAAGTAGCCCAACCTCCTACTATAGTTAGACATAAATATACTTGAACTAAAAGAACTCTTCTGGAATTTTTCTTACAGAGATAGGCATGCCCTTTTCCAACTGGTTTTCGTCTTTTCTTCCGGCTGAAATGAAGCATAATTTGGGAGGCTGGAACTTGAACAACCAAATTGAGAATGAGAAATCAGAAGCCGCAAGCTAAAGATGATAGAAAAAGCAATCCAGATTTGCATCCCTAAGTATTTTATGAAGTTGCCTTATGTACTAATTAACTCTAGACTTAATGCAAAAAAAAATCTATTTTGTTTTTGATCATCATTGTATTTGACTACTTGACCTTCTAGACAAACCTAGTACTAAATTAAAAAGAAAAAAGAAACCTAAGGAGTAATCTAAAGAGAGAAATATGAAAATGGTAACAAAGCATTACCTGCTTATGATATTGCCCATTGGTAAAGGCATTCTATAAACTTTTGAAGGAATTACCTACTGTTTGCATCATTATTCCTTTAAATTATTTTCTAGCTGTATTAGTAAGGAGCAGTTTTACTTTACGTATCATGTTTCTTCTGTCCTTCAAAAGAAAAATAACAGCAATGCTTTATGATTGCAGTGAGATAAAGACATATTACTTAATATAGTAGTCACACTAAACTTTATATATTTTGATTTGTTTTGCATTTTATTGTATTAAAAAGAATTTAAGATCCTTAATTATTTTCCACTTGCATTCTTATTAACCTTTTGTCACCTTCTGTGTAGGAAGATAAAGAAATAAACATTTTGATGATGACTTGATGTATGAAATTAAGTGGGGAGACTCCCTCTTCCATTTACAGTGCTTTTTCTAAGGCCAGGAGGCAGGTTATAAAGAAGTGATGCCTGAAGGACACAAATAATCTTTTTAATAGTAGAATCTAGTAAAATATATTTTATAATTTAGTAAAATATATTTCAAGGCAAGTCTGTAAAATGTACATGAATTAATTACTAAGAATTAATAAATTATAAATTGAACTAAGTCTGGTTCAATACAAAATTCTCATTGAATCAAGTTTAAAATCTTCATTATAATGGAGAAACAAAAATGATTGCTTTAGCTCTTGCACATTATGGGTTGGCATACTCTGAATGCCTCATCACCCACCAGTGGTTACTGTGGGAGCTAGAAACTCAAGCAATGCATTAAAAAAACTAACTTCCACTTTACCTCTATGGAAATAACTGAAATGGTTAATATAGGATGATCATCCAGGAGTGTTCTTCCTCACAAATCTATCATAATATACAATTACTTATATATAGGCAAATTCAGAGGCAGTATATAGGTCACATTCCATATTGTTTTGTGGGCTGGACATAAAAGCTCTCATGCAAGCAAGCAAGCACACATGGGCTGAAACAACTTTAAGCAAATTTCTGTCATGTCTCTTTTCTCTATTTCTCTTTCCCTGTTTACAATTTTTATTTTTCTTCAGTTTGCCTAGGGTCTGCAAGAGGAAGATCTCTCTTGGGAGTGGGCATAGTCCTCTGAGTCCTCCTTACTCATTGCAGAGCTGCTGGGGAGCATCTGTTCTACTGGCATTAATTTTTAGTTTCAAACTTACAAAATAGACTTGAAAATGAGTTTGTAGCTATTATCATTTCAAAGTAAGACACCTTGAAAAGGCAATATAATCCACATCCCAACAAAATAAATAAAACACAGGAGTCTTCATATGTATGAGAAACATTACACTTTCTGCACCTTAACAGTGAGTCATCTGAGCCATCTTGCCATGTGCTTAGATCTGTGAGTAACCACTAGAATTTCATCCAGTGTACAGCTTTCCATCCCCGCTCAGTTTGGGGCAATGCCTTTTCTTCTATCAGAACTTTTGTAAGATAAACCAAGTCACATGCTCTATGTTTGAACTTATCTTTTAGTTACTGAAAGCCTTTGGAATTCACTATTTTGTATACCCTTCAATTAACTGTTTGCACTAAATTAAAAAAAAATCTTTAGTTACAAATATATCTATGTATATACACACATATACATATATATACACATGTATGTATATGCATATATGCACACACAAACATATACACATAATATATACAGTGTACCTATATACAATGTACAAATATATACACATAGAGAGAGAGAGATAGATACATGTACACACAATCTTGAAATTAGAATGCATGCACAAAGCCACTGTAGTGTCAATTAAAAAAAGTATATATCAAGACCACTACACCCAGAAGAGTTACAGTGTAGGCCATGTAAACTAGAAAAAAAGTTATTGTTGTTTATTTGTGTTCCTACATTCTTTGAGTTCTGGTAACCCTGAACATATATACCTTACAATTGGCTGTGTAAAACATAGTTTGTGATTCTCAAGTTTTAAGAAAATCTATGCATACAGTCTCCATGGAAATTATAGGATCTTTTAATTTACAAGATACATCTCTTTAACATTCTCCTTAGTTCTGGGGTCCTTCTCATCACATCATAATAGGAAGGGTATGATATTAGCATTACTTACTGATGATGTTAACTTTGACCATTTTGTTAAATTACAATCATATCTGCAAGATTTCTTCATTGTGAAATTACTACTTTGTCCTTTCCATACACTATTTATTATCAGTAAATTGCTAAATTCAACCCATACTCAACAGGAGAATTAAACTCAATTTCTTGCATATAGGCGCATCAAGTAATTTATGGACATTGGTAAAATCATCACAGCAATTAATATGTATCTGAAAGAAATAATCTGGGGCTATGAAAATATTTCTCCTTAAAGTTTGTCCACTAATTTTAACATTTAATAATGATGCTTTCACAATGCAATACACTGCAGTAATTTTTGTCAATATAATCATGAGAATGCATCAGAAAATAAAAAATTGAGGGACAGTCTATAATATGACTGACTGGTGTTTTCTAAATGTGTTATGGTATGAGAAACAAGAAAAACTAAGAAAATGTAACAAACCAGATTAAGGACACATGATAATTAAATGAAATGTGATTCCCTGGATTGAATCCTGGAGCAGAAAAAGGATATTAATGCTGAAGCTGCTGAAATCTGAATCAAGTATGTAGTTTACTTAATAGAACTATATCAATGTTCACTCCTTAAATTTGACTATGACTATGTAAAATGTAAACATTAGGGGAAGCTGGGTGAAGAGTACATTATACAGGAATTATAATATGTTTGCAAATCTTTTGTAAAAAAATTAAAATAAAATAGTTTTAAAAGGCATACATGTGGAAACAGAACTTCTTTTGAGGATAGGAGAAAAAAGAGGTGTAAAAACTAAAGACGCTATATTTTTATAGGCAGAAAATAATTTTTAAATTAATTACTTAGAAAATAGTCATCAAGGATGGGAGGTGGGGATAGGTAGGGTGGTGGGAACTGGTGGGGGAGAAATGGACACAACTGTACTTGAACAACAATAAAAAATAAATGAATGAATGATACCTCTAACAAGTAATAAAAGAAAATAGAGTAAAATTTTTGTTTTGTTCTAAAAATGGAACTGCGTTTTGACGCAGCAATTGCATTGCTGGGACTATACCCTAAAAATAATGAAACACCAATTCCTTAGTACAATAAAGGCCATATGTGAGAGACCTACAGCCAACATCATACTCAATGGGCAAAAACTAAAAGCTTTTCCCCTGAGATCAGGAACAAGACAAGGTTGTCCACTTTCACCACTTCTATTTAATTAATATTGGAAGTTTTACCCACAGCAATCAGAAAGGAGGAGGAAATAAAAAGCATCTAAATTGCACAGGACGAAACAAAACTGTCATTGTTTGCAGATGACATGATAGTGTACATGGAAAATCCTATAGACTCTACCCAAAAACTGCTCGACCTAATCAATGAACTTGAAAAAACAGCGGGATACAAAGTCAATATCCAGAAATCAAAGGCATTTTTGTATACTAACAATGAAACAGCAGAAGCAGAAATCAAGAAAAAAATCCCATTTGATATAGCAAAAACAAAAATTAAATATGTTGGAATAAACCTAACCACGGAGGTAAAAGACCTGTATACAGAAAACTACAGAACACTGGAGAGAGAAATCAAGGAAGACACAAATGGAAACATATACCATGTTCGTGGATTGGAAGAATTAACATCATCAAAATGTCCATACTACCCAAAGCAATTTACAGATTTAATGCAATACCTATTAAAGTACCAATGACATATTTCACAGACATAGAACAAACACTTCAAAAAATTTATATGGAACCATAAATGACCCCCAATAGCTACTGAAATTTTAAGAAAGAAGAACAACGTAAAAGAAATCACAATACCTGATATCAAACTGTATTACAAGGCCACTATAATCAAAACATCCTGGTACTGGCATAAAAACAGGCACACAGATCAACAGAACAGAACAGAACAGAGAACCCAGAAATAAACCCAAGTCTCTATGGGCAATTAATATTCAACAAAGGGGGCAGCAACATAAAATGGAATAAAAATACCCTCTTTAACAAATAGTGTTGGGAGAACTCGACAGTTACATGCAAAAAACAATGAAACTTGAGCACTGACTTACACCATATACCAAAATAAATTCAAGGTGGATAAAATACTTAAATATAAGCCATGACACCATTAAAGTCCTAGAGGAGAACATTGGCAGGAAAATCTCAGATATTTCACGCAGAAACATCTTTACTGATATGTCCCCTAAAACAAGGGATATGAAAGAAAGAATAAACAAATAGGATCTCATCAAAATAAAAAGCTTCTGCATGGATAAAGAAAACAGCATTAAAATAAAAAGACAACCAGCTGTATTGGAAAACATATTTGCCAATGATACCTCAGACAAAGGTTTAATCTCCAAAATATACAAAGAACTTACGCAACCCCACTCTAAGAAGACAAGCAACCCAATTAAAAATGGGCAAAGGTCTTGAACAGACACTCCTCCAAGGAGGACATACAGAGGATCCAGAGATACATGAAAAGATGCTTAATATCACTAGCTATCAGAGAAATGCAAATTAAAACCACAATGAGATACCACTTCACACCAGTCAGAATGGCTATCATAAAGAAAGCAACAAATAACAAATGTTGGAGGGGTTGTGGGGAAAAGGGGGCCCTAGGGCAGTGTTGGTGGGATTGCAGACTCATACAACCACTATGGAAAACAGTATGGAACTTTCTAAGAAAACTAAAAATGAATATGCCTTTCGTTCGACCCAGCAATTCCTCTGCTAGGATTATATCCTAAGAACCCTGAAACATCAATCTAAAAAGAGCCATGCACCCCGATGTTTATAGGAGCACAATTTATAATAGCCAAGTGTTGGGAGCAACCTAGGTTCCCATCAGTACATAAATGGATCCAAAAACTATGGTACATTTACACAATGGAATTCTAAGCAGCAGAAAGAAAGAAGGAGCTCCTACCATGTTCAACAGCATGGATGGAACTGGAAAGCATTACGCAGAGTGAAATAAGCCAGGCAGTGAAAGACAAATACCATATGATTTCACCTCTAACAGGAACCTAAAGAGGAAAACAAACAAGCAAGCAAAATATAACCAAAGACACTGAAATACAGAACAGGCAGACAGCAACCAGAGGGGAGAGGGGACGGGATTTCAGGGGAAAAGAGGAAGGATTCAGAGGAACAAGTATAAAGGACACATGGACAAAAACTAACAGGGGTGGAAATAGAAAGGAGGTAGGGAACATTGAGGGGGGTGGACTGGGATGGGAGTAAAAGGCAGAAAACAGTACTTGAACAATAATTAAATTAAAAAATTATTTTCAAAAAGAACATATGTACTTCAACATTAATAGCAGGGCAATTTACAACAGCCAAGGGCTGGAAGCAACCTAAGTGCCTATCAGTAAATAAGTGGATCAAAAAACTGTGATGTATTTACATGATGAAATACTATGTGCCAGAAAGAAAGAAGTAGCTTCTATTCTTTGCAAGAGCATGGATTAATCTAGAAAGCATTATGCAAAGTGAAATTAGGCAGTAAAAGAAAGACAAATACCATATGATCTCACCTATAAGTGGAACCTAATCAAAACAAAGCAAGAAAATATAACCAGAAACATTGAAATTAAGAACAAACTGACAGTAACTAGAGGGGCTATTGGAGGGATTAAGGGGAAGGGTTGTCAAAGAACATGTATAAAGGACACATGGTCAAAGCTAAAGGGGGGTAGGATCCAGGGAATGGGGATTCCTGGGGTGGGGGGAAGTAATGAGGGGAAAATGACCAAAATAATTTCTTTTCATTTGTTTTATTGATGGTTTATTTACCATGCAGAAGCCTTTTAGGTTGATGTAGTTCCATTTATTTATTTGCTTTTATCTTTCTTGCCTATAAGGTCAAGTTCACAAAAGCCCCCTAAGACCAAGGTCCATAAGTCTAGTATCTGTGTTTTCTCCTATGTATTTTATTGTTTCAGGTGTTATGTTCATATCTTTAATCTTTTTGAGTTAATTTTTGTAGAGTATCAAATAGAAGTCTAGCTTCATTCTTTTGCATGTGGCTTTCCAATTTTCCCAATACCATTTATTAAAGATATTTTCCTTTCTCCATTGTTTCTAGTTTATTTATTTGTCAAAAATTAACTGCCCGTATACATGTTGATTTACTTCTGAGTTCTCAATCATATTCTATTGATCTGTGTATCTATTTTTCTGTCAATACCATATTGTTTCAATTTTTGTAGATTTGTATCAGAATTAGAAGTCATATGTAGTATACAAAACATAAAGCCAAAAACTAACAATAAAAAAAAAAACATATAGGTTTCTGGCCAAGATGGAGGTGAAGGTGGAAACACTGTGCCCCCCTCCCACAACTAAACTTAAAGACAGCGAAGTTTTAGGGAAAAAAACACAGCCAAAACAGTAAAAATTGAACTGTATGGAAGTCCAACAACAACGAACCACTCAGCCAGACTGGTAAGAGGGGCAGAGTCAGCAGCGGAGTGGGGTTGGGCTGGATTCGACCCAGGAGTGGAGGCAGAGGCGGTTGGTGGATCCCAAGAGTGGGGTGGCTACAGGTGGACCCTGTGAGGGCGTAGGGTGGCTGGCTGACTGCGGTCAAGCATTCACATGCAGATAAACCAAGCAAAGGAGCGAACAGTGAGCTAGACCTCTCAGGCTAGGGACCCAGTGATGGGGAATTAGAGCCTGAAAGCACCAACTGCAAAGACTTTCTCGGAGTTGAAGGGTCGGGAGAGGCTCCCAGGCTCACAGAGAGTTCATCCGAGAGACCCACAGGATCCTGGAGAGTACATGGGCCCACACACCCGGGAACCAGCACGAGAGGGGCCCAATTTGCTTGTGGAAGCTGTAGAGGGGACAGAAATCTGAGAGAGCAGAGGGGAGTGGAGCAAAGCATCATTTTTTCCCTCTCTGACCCCGCCCCCACATACAGCGTCGCAACCCAGTGACTGTGTCACCCGGACCTGGTGAACACCTAAGGCTCCACCCCTCATACATAACAGGTGTGAACAGACCAAACATTATGACTCAAGAACAGCTTAAAGCCCCAGAACCTATAATTCTAAGTGACCAAGAAATAGCCAGCCTTTCAGATGCACAGTTCAAAATACTGGTGATCAGGATTCTCACAGAATTGGTTGATTTTGGCCACAAATTAGAGGAACATATGGAGGCTAAACTGATTGGAATGAAGGGAAATGCACAGGAAACCAATAGCGATGGAAAGGAAACCAGGACTCAGATCAAGGGAGTGGACCAGAAGGAAGAAAGAAAAGAAGGAGGAAACAAGAATTCAAAAAAATGAGGAGAGGCTTAGGAACCTCCAGGACATCTTTAAACATTCCAACATCCGAATTATAGGGGTACCACAAGGGGAAGAGGAACAGCCACTAGTGAAAAACTTATTTGAACGAATGATAAAGGAGAACTTCTCCATTCTGGCAAAGGAAATAGATTTCCAGGAAATCCAGGAAGCTCAGAGAGTCTCAAAGAAGTTGGACCCAAGAAGGAACACACCAAGGCACATCATAATTACATTAGCCAAGATGAAAATGAAGGAGAGAATCCTAGAAGCAGCAAGAGATAAGGGGATAGTCACCTACAAAGGAGTGCCCATCAGACTGTCAGCGGATTTCTCAAAAGAGACTTTACAGGCAAGAAGAGGCTGGAAAGAAGTATTCCAAGTCATGAAATCCAAAGACCTACAGCCAAGATTGCTTTATCCAGCAAAACTTCCATTTAGAATGGAAGGACAGATAAAGTGCTTCTCAGATAAGGTCAAGTTCAAGGAGTTCATCATCACCAAGCCCTTATTATATGAAATGTTAAAGGGACTTATCTAAGAAAAATAAGAGAAAAAATATGAACAGTGAAAGGACAGCAAACTCACAGTTATTAACAACCACACCTAAAACAAAAGCAGACTCAGAGGACAGCTAGATCAGGAGCAGAACCATATAAATGGAGATCACATGGAGGGTTAGCAACAGGGGAATGGGAGGGGGAGAAGGGGGGAGAAGGTACAGAGAATAAGTAGCATAGACGGTAGGTAGAAAATAGACAGGGGGAGGGCAGGAATATTATGGGAAATACAGAATCTAAAGAACTTGTGACACATGGGCATAAAGGAACAGCGGGGATGGTGGGGGAGGGGTGTGCAGGGTAGAGAGGAGTGAAGGGGGGGATTGAGACAACTGTAATGGCATAATCAATAAAATATATTAAAAAAACATATAGTCACAGGCAACAGTGTGGTGATTGCCAGAGGGAAAGGGTGCTGGGAAGGACAAAAAGGAAAAAGGGGGTCAAATATATTGTGATGAAGAAAACTAGGCTTTGGCTGGTGAGCACACAAAGTAATACACAGATTATTTATATAGACTTGTACACCTGAACCTTATATAATGCCATTAAGCAGTTACCCCAGTACATTTTAGAAAAGAAAGAGTGCCCTGGCCAGGTAGTTCAGTTGGCTGAAGTGTTGTCAGAGCACCAAAAGTTTGCATGTTCCCCTGTCAAGGCTCATATGGGAAGCGACGGATTGATGTTTTTCTCACATTAGCGTTTCTCTCTCTGCCCCTTTCTGTTCCTCCCTCCCTCCCTCTCTCCCTAAAATTAATAAATATATTCTTGAATGATGATTTAAAATAATAATAATAATAAATAGTATTACTAAAGTTATAATGACAATCATATTACAATATATAAATATATCAAAACAACATATATACCTTAACTTTATACAATATAACATGTAACATATATTTCAAGTGAATGAATACTAATAAATAGCAGTCTACACATGTAAGTTAGAAATATGGACTTACATACTAAATGTTAGGCCTGAGAGAGTGAAAATGATTGTCTCTGGGCAGTAAGAGCCAGAGAAGAAGGCAGAGGCTGCTTAGCCTTATTATTGTAGCCTTTACAATAATAAGAATAAGAATAATGTATTGTAGCCTTTTAGAACAATATGACTTTTTAAAAATATTTTATTTATATATTTATTTTAGATAGGAGAAAAGAGGGAGAAAGGAAGAGAAGCATTAATGGTGGTTGTGCCCCCCTTCTGGAGACCTGGCCCACAACACTGGCATGTGCTCTAACTGGGAATCGAATCATTGAGCCTTTGGTTTGCAGGCCAATATTCAATTCACTGAGCCACAGCAGCCAGGACACAATTTGACTTTCATAATAGAATGAAAATACTAGTTTGATTTTAAAGAGTTAAAATAGTTTAGAAGTGAATAAGAGTGCAGTAGATTCTCAAGGACCCTCAGAAATAATTTCAAGGAGCAGAGCGAGATATCATCAGTTACTGGGTATAAGACTTATTGCCACCCAACAAATAAAAGCATTCAACACAGTCAACAAAAATATTGATGAGAATCTTACCATTCGATATGAATCTTACCATATGATATGACTAAAATCAATGACTCAAAATTTGTTTTGAAGCTCATGGAAGTCAAAATATTTTAGAAATGCAATACATTATTAAAAAGTTTGACATTTTACATTCTATTACAAAACATGGCTAAGTACAACAGAGACCTATGAACATGAAAACACATCAGATGCTTGTAAGAGGAAGATAAAAGCAAAATAAATATCTAGAAAAATGTTTTCCCTAGGAAGACTAGAAATAAGGCCTTAAAGAAGTAAGATGCTGTGGATTTTTCTGGCATACATTACTTTGAGGGAGAGAGGATTGGTAAAACTTTAATCTTAATTCTAACATTTTTTAGCCTCTCTATTCCTTTCCTTTCTTGTTGCTCCCTACTATTATGATACACTCAACTTTCTATCTTCTTTTCTTTCTATTTACAATTTCTCTATGTTTTCAATCTTATTTTTTAGAGAAGGATTCTTTTGAAATGTGCCACTTATCTCATTGATTAACAAGAGACAAAAATAATAGAGAATGAAGTAATGGGGAACATGTCACTTAATGGAACAGGAGTAAAAATCCTTAATGTAGCCACAGTAATATTTTTTTTCTGACAAGATTTTAATGACAGTATGATTATATATATAGATAGATATATATAGATATAGATATAGATATATGATAATCCAAAGATGTTCAGAATTCTTTAATGTTTAAATTTTAATATAAAAATTGATGTGGTTATTTTACTACTATTTTATCATTTTTCTTATATAATTATTTTGAATTATTAGATTCCAATAACATTCTTGAAAATACATTCTTGAAGTATATAGAAGTTTCTAAAAAGAAAGGAAGAATGGTACATACTACTTGTTTTCATGTGATACTTCAGTTCCTTTCCTGATGTTTCTATGTTTTATTGCTAGATATATCTTTCAAGCAAGGCTGAGTTTTCACCTGAAGGAAGAATATATAAATATGTAAATAATATTTAACATAATGTGGTTTTACCATTTGAATATAAATTTGATAGTCAATGCTATCCTGAATATTGATACAATTTAGAACCAGGTGATCACATTTGTTACTTATTTCTATATTCCATTTGCAACTATACCTTTGTTTGTTTTATGTATTTGATTAAGCATAAATAAATGGAAAAAATAAAATTTAAGAACAGACATCTCATTACACATAATCAATACTGCATAGATTTTTATGTTTTAATTTTTCAGAGTATGATTAGTCTACCAAGTGTATCACTATTTCTTGTATTCAAATTTAAAATTGAAGATATCCCCTGCACTGTTTTTCCTATTAAGGAAAAATAATAAAATTGTCTTTAAAAAACCACTGTACTACTAAGAAAACACTGAACTATCAGAAATGGGTTAAAACTTATATTCTTTACTTATCAAGAGATAATCATCCATGAATAAGGTCACTGAGAATTTGGTTTTGGTGAAGAAAATTATGAATAATATTCAAATGTATTTAAGTAAAAAAGTTTAAACAAGGATTTCAGCATTGAAAATAAGGTGAACAACCAGTGCAAGAAAGAGTAGAAGTCTATTTCTCAATCACACTGAAAATGTTAATTTTGAGCAAAGAGTATATTTTTAATGTTATGTCTCTGTCTATAAGTAATCATCCTACAGATATAGGAAAGAGAACTGAAAGCCTACTTTTGTGTTGGCAAATGCCCTTATAATATAGGGAAAGAAAAAATTCAAAGTCAAACTAGAATTTAGTGACTAGAATGATGGAGGTAGATTATGTAGGGCTCAATAAGCAAGTCAGCTAGTTCACACCATTCTTAACCAGGTGTTAACAAATCATCCAAAGTCAGCTAGCTAGTATCTTTCGATATGTCTTATAAGATATCTCTCTTCCTGAATCAACTTTAGTTAGTTCCACAGCATGAAGTCCAATTTATTGAAAAAGTTCTATGTTAAATTTAAGAGACAGAAATGTTTTTAATATTGTAATAACTATACCTGATGCAACTGAATAAGCACTGTATAACTTGTTGATGATCTATGAGGCAAAGTGTTTTCATCCAGTCATAAGATTTTAAAACTAGCATGTCAAAAATTAAAAGCATACATATGTGCACACACAAATGTGCACACACAAATGTGCACACACATACACATGCATGCACACACTTACATACGTACTTGACTTCCACAGCCTTGCATTCTTAGTATATGGAAACTCCATGCTTTGAGTTGAGCAGCTAAAAAAATGTATAGCCACTTTTATTATCAAAATTATTCTGGTTCAATCATTTGAACATAGTTGGAATCCCACCACTTTTCATCACCTCCATTAGTATTTTTTAAAGCCATTATCATCTCCTAGACATTCAATTCCCATAAACCACAACTTATTCTTCCCACTTTCACATAGGGTACTTGTTATCTTTTTCACTAATTAAAATCTCTATACCCACTTGTAATGCCCACAAAAGTTTCACAATGCTTTAAAAACACAATTCAAAACTTATCATTTATCTGATCACAACACTCATGATTTCTTACTTTATTCAGAGTGGTAGAATTGTACACCTGAAACCTATATAGTTTTACTAACCAGTTCATACCAGTAAATTCAATAAAAAAGAAAAGTAAAAAACAAACAAAAATAAAGTTCTTCTTACTGCTGTAATCAATCAATCAACATATACATACATATTTTAATGAATAAATGCATCAAGCAATCTATGACAAAAATAAAGTTAAAGGTGTCATAACTAAAATATCTTATATGAGAAATTACTAAGGATTACATTGTGCCCCCCCAAAATATGCTCAAGTCCTAACTCTTGGAACCTGTGAATATAATCATATTTAGAAATAGGATCTTTGCAGATGCAATCAAGTTAAGGTGAGCTCATACTGAATTGGGGTGAGCCCTAATCCAGTGATTAATGTCTTTATAAAAAGAATCAAATTTAAACACAGATAGACATATAAAAACACAAAAGAATGTCATATGAAGGAGATAAAGGTGGGCATCTACAAGTAGATGAATGCCAAGGATTGCCGATCACCACCAGTGTAAAGGAAGAAACAAACAAAGATCCTTTTCTAGAGCCTTCAGAGAGAACATGACCTGGCCAAAATCTTGATTTTGGACTTCTAACCTCCAGAACTTGGAGACATTTTTTGTTTGTTTGTTTTAAACTACTCAGTTTGTGGTAATTTGTTACAGGAATTTGTCCTAGGAATCTAATACATACATATTATATCCCCTTTCATCAAATCTTAGAATATTAAGATTTAATTGAACAGAAAGTTTTAAATAAACATATTTAGGATTTTTTTCTGAAGGATATTACTCACTATGCTTGATCAAGAGTAGTAGTCTTGGGTTTGAATTGCCAAATAAACTCAAGAGACAAACTAAGCTTTACTTAGCCTCTAAAAATAGGCTTTAAACAACTTTTAAGTAAGCACACATAATAGACAACCTAATTTGCATAGGAAACACAGAGCAGAGGCTTTGACTGCTGAATGCACCAGTTTCTTTATGTTGGAATGCATGTGGTCATGGGAGTTGAAGTCTAGTGGGTATGGACCACCTTTACTCATGAAAGCCTTCAGGTTCAGGGTCCCATTAGCTTTTCTACCTTACTAAAATCAAAATGCTTTCAGAAGTGTGAAACTAAATCCTATACCTGATGCAACTTGTTAATCATCAATTACTGGTTGCTCTGGAATCACAGGTTACTCAAGAAACATTGTACAAGCCTCAAGAACAGGTGTTTCATGCATTATATATCAACATCAGCAGTACTCATTTATCTTGTATATGACATACACAAACATAACCCCCTTGTTCATTTCATGGAAGACTGAAGCCAGGGTCAAAGCCTTAGATGCCCCTCCAGCTGAAGGAAAGACAACAGGCTGGATACATAACCTTTTTTATTCAAAGTTTAACATATAGCTTAAAATATTTCAAAAATTGTCTAGATGAATTAACACTTTAAAACATTTACATATAAATTTTTTTTCTAAAAACTCACTGAGGGTAGAAAAGATGTCACAGGAGTGAATGGAATTCACAATAACCTCCTCAAAGGATGAATCTGGAATTACACTAATTGTGGAGAAATCACCCAGAACAAACTGAGCAATAGCAAGAGTGAAGCCTTATAACCTCAAACAGACAAAAGAATCACATTCAACACAACTTGATTGGTAAGGAATGTGGTGGAAACTCAAGAGGGCTGGCTGGGCACACACAGGTAGCAGCGCTGGAGGGATAATTCAGTGGCTGGTTGGATCTCCCTGAGAAGTATGGGGTCTAAACCCTAAGCTAAGAGCCCTAGCCCAGAGCACCAGAGCCCAAAATGTACAAAGATAACAACTGGCAGTGAAAAGCAGCAGGGTGGCTCTCTGCCAGAGGTGAAGGGCTGGAGAGATAAAGAGTTGTGTAAAGGGCCAACACACAAATTTTCATTTTCAGTCACTTACCCAAGACTCTGGCAAATGCAGGGGCAGAATGGGCTGGAGACACCTGAGGAGAGACTGGAGATGGAACTGAGAGAGTAGGGCTAGCCTCAGGGATTCCAGTGCTGAATCATTTCCTATATGGAAACAATCATTGTGCTCAGGTAGACCACTCCCCTCCAAGTGGCAGCAGCCAGAAGGGAAACAATAGCCTCAACCATGAGAGGGATTATGCCCTGTCCTATGATACTTAAACCTGACTGTTAAGTGAAGAGTAACTAGATTAACAGCTGAAGGAGATATCCACTGACAGTAGATCCCTGAAAGTCTGAAACGGGCTGCCTATGGTCGGACAGGGTCAACATGTGACATCACCAGAGGCATATCCAAAAAGGAAAAAATAAACAGTGATAAATTCTAGAAGTTACTGAGATGAAATCCACTGTGGTAATCTCCATGGGTAGTGATAGTTTCTTTCCTGCACAACTTTTTAACATTCATTCTTTTGCTAGTTTTTTTTTAAATTAATTTATTTAATTGTTGTTCAAGTACATTTTTCTGTCTTCTACTCCCATCCCAGCCCACTCCCCCCAGTGCTCCCTACCTCCCTCCGATTTCCACCCCCCCTTAGTTATTGTCTATGTGTCCTTTATACTAGTTCCTGTAAACCCCCCTTTTCCCCTGAAATTCCCTCCTCTCTCCCCTCTGATCACTGTCAGCCACTTTCAGTGTCTTTGGTTATATTTGCTTGCTTGTTTGTTTTGTTGTTTAGGTTCCTGATAAAGGTGAGATCATATGGTATTTGTCTTTCACTGCCTGGCTTAACATTCATTTATTTTCAAACAAGTTTGTACGTATTAAGTCACTAGATTTTATATTAGAGTTAATTTCAATTCACTTATTTTGCCCCTCCCTCTTCTTACCATATTTTACCTTCTTCTTTCCAATCATTATTTTCATTTCAAATTTAATTTTCTCTTTAGCTACAATTTGTTTCCACTCCATACTCTTACTACTGCTCCCCGATCCAGATACAAAACACCAATTTTCTTGTCAATGATCATATCACATTCTTTTCTCCCACGTTTAGTTACCAATGTTCTATCTCAACCTTTAGCACTCTGTTAGTTGGTTATGGGTAGGGTAATAGTGGTGGGCTTTTTTTCAATTTTATCTCTAGATCTTCACTAATTTAGTATATCAAACATAAAAGTTTACTGGTCCCCTCTCCTACTCTCTTTTTAATTTCAAACTGTTAATTTTGCCATGTCTTGGCCTATTTTTCTTCTATTTCTCTTTCATACTGACCATTTCTTTTTCCTTATTCTCCTTTTTTTCTTTGTTCTTTTTTCTTTCATCTCAAATTTTAATGTTTTCCCATGTCTTATCCTGTTTTTTGTTCCTCATTTTTAGTATTCCCTCACCCTCTACCATTTCCAAATCAATTCTTATTATTCTGGACACATATTAAGCTTTTCTTTGTTCCCTATTTTCCCATACCACCATTATTAATTTGAGTTCATTTGTTTTTGAGAGTAGAGTGGTGGGTCTTTTCCCCCAATTTGGCTCCTATGCTTTTATTATTTATTCAGTTTTTCTCTTCTTTTTACTTCTCTCATTTTATTTTAATTTAATTTCTGTTTTGACCAAATACTATATGCTTCCCTTCTCATAATACATTCTACATTCTTTATTCCCCTTTTTATTCATGATGTAAAGTTTACTTTTTCTCTTTGCATTGCTCTGACTCCCTACTCCTTTTAGAGCTCCTCCCTCTACCCACTCCAAATCATTCTTCCTTCAGTAGGTCATCTCATATCCACTCTCCTTTCTTGTAATAGTCTTAGTCTCTTTACACCCTTATTAATACTGGTTTATTTGCTGTTGATAGATTGAGCAGGATAGCTATTTTTGTGGGCGTGGATGTGTTTTCTGGGCTTTGTGACTTTGTTCTGGCCACCTCTGTACAACAGCACACACGTTTTTTGTGGGCAGAGTGACCCTCAGTTAACCAGCTGGAGGGAAGAACCCACCAAAGAAAGACCCAGCAATAATCAAAACCCAATTGCATCCAGAGAACCAACATAAAATTCATGAAGGACATCCCAAGAAAATCAAGTTCAAGAGATCAAGGAGACTGCATCACTGAGTCTCACAAGTCTCCTACCACAGAAGTTCACACCACAAAGTCAGGAAGTCAAACCAGATCAACTTAAAAAGCAGAACAAACAAGAAGAGTCTCACAAATAATGAGAAGACCAAGAAACAACTCCTAATTGAAAGGAAAGAAGGAATCCTCATAAAAGGTGATAAATTTAAAAAAGGCAAGTCAACTATCAGATATTGAGTTTCAAACAATAGTAATGAGTAAGCTCAATGACACCCATGAGAATTATAAGGAAATACAAGGAAGCTACAAAAAATTACTGCAAACTATATCAGCATAAAAAAGGAAGTAAAACTATCAAGAGCCAAGAGAAAATGAAGAATACAATTTCTAAATTGAAGAACACAGTATAAGGAATCAAAGCAGGCTAGATGAAGCAGAGGATTGAAACCATGAGATGGTGCACAAGGTAGAGAAAACACCCAGACAGAGTAAGAAAAGGAGAAGAAACTCAAAAGGAACAAATATGAATTAAGGGAATTGCAGTATATATAAAATGTAAGTATAGCAGTATAATAGGAACACCAGGAAGAGAAGAAGAGGAGCAAGAAATAAAAAACCTATTTGAAGAAGTAATGGTGAAAAACTTTCTTAATCTAATGAGAGAAAAGTTCACACAAGCCCAGGAGACACAGAGGGTCCCAATCAAGAAGAAGCCAAAGAGGCCCATTTCAAGACACAAAATAATTAAAATGGCAAAACTCAAAATCTATAAAGAATCCTAAGGGCAGCAAGGGAGAAACAGGATGTAACATAAAATGGAGCCCCGATAAGGCTAGCAACTGACTTCTCAACAGAAACACTACAAACCAGAATGTAATGGCAAGAAATATTACAAGTAATGAAAAGCAAAGCCTGCAAGACTAGTCTACCCAGCAAGGCTCAGAATTAAAATGGAAGGTAAAATAAGGAATTTCCCTGACAAAAGGAGGGTGAATGAATACACTTCCACCAATCCAACACTGCAAGATATCATAAAGGGACTGTTTAAGGAAGAGGAAAAATAAGAGTGAGAGAAAGAGAAACACAGGGGGGGCGGTGGGAAACTAAGGGGGGAAAAGTGCAATGAATAAGTACCTACCATTAATAACCTTAAATATAAATGGGTTGAAAGATCTAATAATAACCTTAAATGTCAATGGGTTGAATGCTCCATACAGAAGACATAGAGTAGCTGAATGGATAAAACATGGCCCATACATATGCTGTCTGCAAGAAACCTAGTTCAGAACAAAAGACCAACATAGACTAAAAGTAAAGGGTTGGAAAAATATTTGAAGCTAATGGACAGGGAAAAAAAGCTGGGGTAGCAATACTTACATCAGACTAAATAGACTTCAAAACAAAAGCCATACACACAAAAAAAGACACTGAAAGTCACTTCATAATACTCAAAGGAAGGATACATCAAGAAGACATAAATATTGTGAATGTGTATGCACCCCACATAGAAGCACCCAAATACATGAGGAAATTCTTGGAGGCCTTTAAGGAAGATATAAACAGTAATACAATTATAGCAGGGGATTTTAACACTCCACTGTCAAAACTGGATAGATCTTCCAAACAAAATATCAAAAAGAATATTATGGAACTGAACAACGTATTAAATCGAATGAACTTAACTGATTTAAATGGAATGTTGCATCCCAAAGAGGCAAAATATACATTCTTTTCAAATGCACATGGAACATTTTCTATGATAGATCACATGATAAGACATAAAACAAGTCTCAACAAATTCAAGAAAATTGAAATCATAGAAAGCATTTTCTTGACCACAAGGGCTTGGAACTAGAAACCTACCTCAACTAAAAAAATTAAAAATATTCAAACTTATGGAGACTGAATAGCATGCTGTAAATAAAGAATGGGCCACTAATGAGATCAAGGGAGAAATAAAAAAGTTTCTGAAAATAAATAAAAATGAGCACACAACAGTCCAAAATCTATGGGACACAGGAATGGCAGTTGTGAGAGGGAAGTTCATTGCAATATAGGCCTACCTAAAAAGATAGAAACATTTCAAATAAACAACCTAACCATACCTCTAAAATAACGAAGAACAACAACAAACGATGCCTGGAGAGAATAGAAGAAAGGAAATAATCAATATCAGCGCCAAATTAATGACATAGAGACTAAAAAAAGACAACTCAAAAGATCAGCAAATCCTGGACCTTTTTTTTTGTAAAATAAACAAAATTATCAAGCCTTTAACCAGATTCATCAACAACAACAACAAAAAAGGACAGGAACCAAACAAATAAAATCAGAAACAAAAGAGGAGAAATTACAACTAATACTACAGACAAATGACTGTAAGGAATTAATATGAACAAATATATACAAAAATTGAAAACTGGGGTGAAATGGACAAATTTATAGAAAAATATAACCTTCCAAAACTGAACCAAGAAGCATAAAGCCTGAACAGACTCATAACAGCTGGTGAAATTGAAGAAATAATTAAAAATTCTCATCTCACAGAAGCCCTGGACTGGACTGTTTCACAAAGGAATTTTACAAAATATTTAAGAAAGAGGTAACCCCTATTTTTTAGACTATTTCAAAATTCTAAAAGAGGGAAGACTGCCAAACTTTTTTTTTTATGAAGCCAGAATCGTCTTTATACCAAAAGAAATAAAGGCACAACAAAAAAAGAAAATTACAGGCAAATATTACTAATGAACATAGAGACTAAAATCCTCAACAAAACATTGATAAACCGCATCCAGCAATACATGAAAAAGATCATACAATATCATCAAGTGGAATTCATCCCAGGGATGAAAGGATGGTACAATATTAGGAAGTCAATAAACATAATACATCACATTAAAAAAGGAAAGACAAAAATCATATGATCACAGCAATAGATGCAGAAAAAAGTATTTGAAGTGGTAGAGCACTCATTTACCACAAAAACACAAAGCCAGCTGGGACTAGAGGGAGCATGCTTCAACATAATAAAGGCCATATAAAAAAAAACCTAGAGCAAACAGCATACTGAACAGGCAAAAATTAAAAGCTTCCCCACTGAGATCAGGAACAAGACACAGATATCTGCTTTCATCACTTCTATTCAGCGTAGTATTAGAATTCCTAGCCAAAGCAATCAAACAAGAAAAAAAAGTCATTCAAACAGGAAAGGGAGAAGTAAAACTGTCACTGTTTGCACATGGCATGTTAATGTACATAGAAAATCCTACAGACTTCACCAAAAAAAACTACTTGGCTTAATAAGTAATTTCGGCAAAGCAGCAGGATACAAAGTCAATATCCAGAAATTGAAGTCATCTTTGTATACCAACAATGAAATATTGGAAACAGAAACCAAGAAAAATCAAATTTGCTATAGCAACAAGAAACATAAAGTACCTAGGAATAAACTTTATGAAGGAAGCAAGTGACCTTTACTTAGAAAGTGATACAACTCTGAAAAAGACATTAAGAGAGACATAATTGGAAGCATATTCTGTGTTCATGAATTGGAAGAATTAACATCATCAAAATGTCCATAATGCCCAAAGCAATTTAGAGATTCAACACAATCTCTATTAAAATACTAATGATATATTTAAAAATACAGAATAAACGTTTTGAAAATGTATGTGGGACCATAAACAACCCCAAATAGCCACAGCGATTTTGAGAAAGAAGAACAAAGAAGTAGGAGGAATCACCATATCTGACGTCAAACTGTATTACAAGGCCACAATAATCGAAACACTCTAGTACTGGCATAAGAACAGACATATGGATCAGTGGAACAGAATAGAGAGCCCAGAAATAAACCTATGTGTCTCTAGTCAATTAATATTCAAAAGAGGGACCAAAGCATAAAAATAAGTAAAAATGCCCTCTTCAACAAATGGTGTTGAGAGATCTGGACACCAGTATGCAAGAAATTGAAACTAAACCATCAACTTACACCATGCACAGTAATAAACTCAAGATTGATGAAAGACTTAAATATATATCATGATACCACAAAAGTATTAGAGGAGAACATAAGCAGGAAAATCTCAGATATTCTACTCAGCAATATTTTCGCTGTGTAAAAATAGGGCACATATTTTTACTATGTGCCCTAAAGCAAGGGGCATAAAGGAAAAATTAAGCAAATGAGAGTTCATCAAAATAAAAAGCTTCTGCATGGTTAAAGAAAACATCAGCAAAATGAAACAGAAACCAACTGTATAGGAAACTATATTTGCCAATGATATCTATGACACAGGTTTGATCTCCAAAATATATAAAGAACTCATATGACTCCATTGCAGGAAGATGAACAAATTAATTAAAAAAATGGGCAAAGTACCTGAATAGACACTTTTCCAAAGAGGACATAAAGAGGGCAAAAAGACTTATGAAAAGATGCTCAGCATCACTTGCCAACAGATAAGCAAATTAAAACCACAATGAGATATCACTTCATGCTGAGAGAATGGCCGTCATAAATAAATCAACAAACAACAAGTGTTGGAGAGGTTGTAGAGAAAGGGTTCTCTATCCTAGTGCACTGTTGGTGGGAATGCGCACTAGTGTGGCTATTGTGGAAAATAGTATGGAATTTCCTCACAGATTTCTCAGAAAACATGAAACAGCCTCTTGACTCACCAATTCCACTGCTGGGATTATATGCTAAAAATCCTGAAACACCAATTCCAAATAACTTATGCACCCCCAGGTTCATAGGAGCTCAATTTACAATAGCCAAGTTCTGGAAGCAAACTAAGTGCCCATCATTAAATGAGTGGATTAAAAACTATGATACATTTAAACAATGGAACACTATGCAGCAGAAAGAAAGAGGGAGCTCCTACTCTTGGCAACAGCACTGGTGGAACTAGAGAGCATTATGCTAAGTGAGGTAATCCAAGTAGTGAAAGACAAATACCATATGATCTTATCTGTAAGTGAAACCTAATAAACAAACAAACAAGTAAGAAAAATATAACCCTAGACATTGAAATAAAGAACAAACTGTCAGTCACTACAGGGGAGGATAAAGGGGGATAGCAGGGGAAAGAAGGGAAAGGGTCATCAAGAAACATATATAAAGGACTCATGTACAAAACCAAAGGGTGCAAGGATTGGGGGTGGGAGGTGGGTGGCGTGGGGGAAAGTGGTGGTGGGAAATCCAGACAATTATACTTCAGCCACAAGAAAAAAAAAGAAAAAGAAATAAAAAAACTCACTGAGGCAAAGTAAGGTATTTGTAATCTTTATTACTTATTACAATCCCCCAAATGGAAAAACAATACAGTAGATTATGAATAATCTTTCTAGTCAGTATTTCAACTCCAATTTAGGATCCGTTTGCTACTAATTAAGTCAAATTAAAGATGTTTAGATGTATTACCATATTATGAGGACCAATCTCATAAAAATAATCAGTTGCTTGCCTTTTATAATAATTTCCTGATTACTCTTTAGAGATTGATTATTAAAATATTATAGTCATTACTGTGATATAGCCTATTATTATGTCAGTGTACTTTCTTTTTATTTTTTTTATTTTTAAAGATTTTATTTATTTATCTTTAGAGGGGAAGGGAAGGAGAAAGGGAGAGAAATATCAGTGTATGGTTGCCTCTGGTGTGTCCCCTGCCAGGAACTGGCCTGCAACCCAGGCTTGTGCCCTGACTGGGAACTGAACTGCGATAGCCTTGTTCGCAGGCCCACGCTCAATCCACTGAGCTACACCAGCCAGGGCTGTACTTTCCAATCAAAGTGTGGATGGGTCCAGGATGTAATCTAAGGAATATAATAATTTATTGTTTCCTAATCTTTGAAATTTTGCCAGTTGCCAAATGGAATTATTTCACCATGGTAAGTCCACAGAACTGAATAAAAACTAGGAAGCCAACTCTGCTAAATTATTCCATAGGAAAATATATTATAAAAATCTGTATCATGTAAAGCAAGATAGTGTACATTTATTCCGCTTCTTAATAAGTATTTTGTTTTTCACAAATATTTATTAGGCAATTTCTTTTTCAGGTTCTGTTTTAGTCACTGAGGATACAATGAGAACAAAAACTGATTAAGGCAACTGCCCTAGTGAAGTTTATAGTTAGTGAAGTACAGATGGTGGAAGAGTAGCCCCTCAAAAGAATAGTTTTAATAAAGGAGGAATACTCTTTCTAATTCTGACAAAAATTGATTTGATCTAATGGTCTTCTCCAAGTATGTAGTTACAAAAGGCAAATTATTTTTAGATGATCTTTCCTGATTTTGGAAGAATGACCTTGAATAGTATTCCTCAGGTAAGGAAATATCTGGGAAACAAGCACCATTGTTCTAGGGAGAGGAAGAAACTGTGATATAGTTATGCTTTCAGTAGCTCGGGGATATGATTTTAGTGGTTCTGCAGAAAGCCAGGTAGTGTTTTGGAGTTGGTCTCTAGGACTAGCCCTGGCCACATATGCCCCAGGTAAGGCTGACTGACTCACATCTTGAGAAGCTGTGACTTCAAATTGCAAGACATAGTAGCCATGACAGTAAAATCAGATCATCAGGTCTGTAAGGTAAAGAAGACTTCTCTAGTGAACTTAACATGATTAGCAGAACTGCTGTGAAGGAAGCAGAGCACACTTTGTCTGAAGTTTCTTTCACTTCAGGCCTGTGAGGCAACAAAATCAGAACTTGGGAATTCTCACTTCCTTATGGCTACTTCAGAACCCAATACAAGTGAGTAGATGATGACGTTGAAAGAACTTTTATGTTAGCCTCCTATGTTGGCCTATTCATCTGGCACTTTTCTTAACCAAGCTTGTTCATTTAAAATAGGAAATATAATTGTGTTTTTTTCTTTCCATTTTCTTATGCATAATATCTATCCTATTTACAACAAAGCTTACAACAAGACAGTATCTAAAGCAAGCTTTATCTAGGAATAGTACATCATTTTCCTAAGTAATGACTTGCATACATTGACTATATTGACCTATAAACCTAGCGAGCTATAACATAGAGCTCATCATAAAGTAGATCCTGCACAGGACTGTGGGGGTGACTTCCCTGACAAGTCCCCCCAGTTGCCATGGATGAGCGTGAATCATGACCGAGACACGATGTGATCTGACAGGGGAGGGGAGTGGCCATTTTCCCAGAGAGAAAAGGCCATGGGCTGGAGGCCAGTTTCTCAGGGGAGACAAAGGCCAGCAGCAGCCAGTTTCTCCAAAGAGAAAAGGCCTCAAGCTCCCTGCTCCAGGGCCTTTTATTGGGCTTGTAATACACAGGAATACAGGGCGTCAAGGATCAAACAGTAGATAATATTTCAAAGATATTTGAGGGCTTACTATGAGTCAGTGTGTCAGGAACAAAGTTTTAGGGTTTCCTGCTTGAACCCTTAACATATGAATGAAAGCACTTTTAGCAGAGCAGATTTCACAGGTTTATCAGGAAGTCTTTGTGACGTCAGATTTTTCCCCAGGGCACACTAGCAAGGCAAGGAGCTGCACCTCTCCCAACAGGTATTCAAGCTTAGGGGGATTAGATCCAGGAAGTGCTTCTGCCAGAGTACATGGGGACTCAGACTATGTCAAAGCCGAGGGGCAAGAGTCCATTGCTTCCTCTTTGTTGCAGCCCCCAGAGTCCTTCCATGAAGGCCTCCCAAGTTATCAAGTCTGGCTTAGGTTGCCCCCCACTGTGAGGGGTCATACCTGTCATTGACTTCTGACCAAGTTTTGGGGGCAGGGAGAAGAAACTGAGGCAGCCTTTGCTACCAGAGACAAGCTCTGTCTCCTTCGGCTCACATTCCAGAGGTCGTCCCTCGCCCTTAGCCACAAGGGGTAGAGATACAATTCTTAAAACCAGGCAGAGCAGTCTGCAACACAGAACCAAACCCTGTTCCTCAGAGTCTTGAGGGATTTCAATGATGTGAGGAAAGCAGATAAGTGCAGTTGCTAGTAGAATGTGTGACCTAATCTTCCCTCTCTAGTCAGAAGTCCAGAGGTATGAGGTGAGTTAGATTAACTGAGGGGTCTTGAAATGGTAGTAAGAAGGTTTTTCCATGATTGCAGTCAAGTATTTAAAGGAGATTGCTTCATAACATGGCTCCACACACATCAGGATATGCATGATGAAAAACTTTGCACCCATTGTAATTATACAGAAGGACCTGAGCTTAGTGTATCTAAGCTTCTCTTGGCTTCTTTAAAATGTGAAGGGAGCAGTATGCTGAGTGAAATAAGCCAGGTGTTGAAGGACAAATACCATATGATCTCACCTTTAACAGGAAGCTAAACAACAAAACAAACAAGCAAGCAAAATAAAAACAAAGACACTGAAATAGAGAACAGGCTGACAGTGACAAGAGGGGAGAGGGGAGGGAATTTCAGGGGAAATAAGGGAGGGATTTAGAGGAACCTATATAAAGGATACATGGACAACAACTGAGAAGGGTGGAAATGGGAGGGAGGGGGGAGCATGGGGGGTGGGATGGGATGGGAGAAATAGAAAACTGTACTTGAAAAATAATTAAATAAAAATATTGGAAAAAATAAGATAAAATAAAATGTGAAGGGAATTTCATATTTTTGATGAACCTAGAGGAGAAAGGCTACAGAACTTTTTGAGTTGAGAATGAGCTGATGAAGCTGCTATGGATTTCATCACTATGCCCATGCTGGAAGGTATCAATATGACAAATACTTCAGGAGAGATGGCTTAGTCCAGGGACCTAGTGGCCAAGACGTAAGGAGTTTTTCACAGCCTGTAAGAGACTAATTACTTCCTGATCAGTCAGAGTGAGATCACCAATCACCTACATTAAAACCTCTGTCAAAGCAGTTTGCGGTTTCTCTTGTTCTTACTAATCTGGCCTGAATTAGTAACAATCATATTGTCTTTAGTCTTGGAAAAAGATTAAGTATAATTAAAGTTAGATCAATTTCTTCTGAAAAAAGAAAAGAAACTAAAACTCAAAACTAAATTTATTCAAAAATATTTCTTACAGAACACAGAAAGTTATGTCACTGACAAGATTCATATGGTTCCTTGCCTTCTTATATGTTAGATTGTTACCCAGACCCAATATTTAATCTGTCTGCCTGTGTGCACTAAGAAAAGACCAAGCAAGAACAAAAGGAGCTAATGTTCTGACAGTTTTGATTCCCCACTGGCATGTAAGTTACAGATTACATACGGCAAAATACAAGGAATCATGCGTTGAGGGTTAGGGATTCAGAAACATTTTGGGACTCGATAGATCAGAGGTGAGGCAAGGGTAATAAATCATTTCTTCAAGTCTCAAGTACAGTACCAAGTTCTGTGCTGGAATCCCTGTCTGTTGTGTCTGGTTTTATGGGAAGTAGCTAGGAAGTCTACCACTTAGGGCTTAGGGACTGAAACACAACTTAAGTCAAGATATTCTTTAGTCTACCAGATGTCCAGACCTTGTGATCGTTAATCAGGTCTGGAAATCCCCAGAGTTCTGCAGTCTTGGAAATTACTGATTGTCCAGGGAAAGGTTAAGTCTAAAGAGTACAGATAGAGAGAGAAAGCAAAGAAATGACTGAAGGCCCTTGGTTTCACAATTTTCAAATTCAAAAGGATCCATCATGCTTATAATGCCCTCTTCTGTTTCCCAGCCTACTTATGAAGTTCTGTTCTATATTAGGAAATGCAACTGCACAGAGATGTTTATCATGTTGACTCCACATATACTAACATTTGTGGAAAAGGATGGCTACTTGGATGTATATCTGCAGGTTTCATTTTACATGGTGGCGCAGAAGCAGTGTTTAAAATTACAGTATAGTATTTATATCTTTGTCTGGATGAGAGACAAATTTAAGAGTAATTTGAACATATGTCACAAGCAAAAGGTATAATTTTCTCAATGCAAAATAAATACATCTTCAAGGGAGTGAACCAAGTCTTCCAAAAGTATAGTAGCTACTTGTTCTCTCTATATATATCTATATGCAATTAGAATATTAAAATATTTGTATGTGAAGGTATTTTTCTTTAAGTAATGAAATTTTATTACTTAAAATGCAAATATTTTAAGTAAATATTTAAGTAAATATTACTTAAAATGCCAAATGCCTTTGATTGACCTGATAATTATAGAAAATAAAAACTGTGGTTTTTAAAGGGGTATGTTTAAGAGAGAAAAGGCTTGCAAAACTGGCCAATACATCAAATAATTGTACAATGAATACAAACAGAAAGCAACTTGAGTGAATGGCAGATGTTGCACTGGTGCCCTAAATCCAGAGGCTCTGACCTAACTAAATACAACATCCTGTGAGGTGAAAGGGAAGCATGATATTATATCCTACAGGAAACATTCTGATTCTGGTGTTTTATTTGCATGACAAAGTTGGCAACTAGTATAGAGAACAGCGCAGAATGGATCCATCCTCCTGAAAAAGTGAGGAAGAAGAATGGAATAAAGCAAAGTTAGTACCTTCTTGTTTAAATATATTGTAATCTTAGGGTCTTCCTCTCTTCTGGCAAGGCTGTAAGAGATTTAGTTCTGACAAAGTGTAACTGCGATTTAATAATTTCTAGGACCCTTTTAATTTTGTTCATAGCAGCACAATTTACAATAGCCAAGAGTTGGAAGCAACCTAAATGCCCATCAGTCGATGACTGGATCAAAAAACTATGGTACATTTACACAATGGAATTCTATGCTGCAGAAAGGAGCTCTTACCCTTTGCAACATCATGGATGGAGCTGGAAAGCATTATGCTGAGCGAAATAAGCCAGGCAGTGAAAGACAAATACCATATGATATCACCTTTAACAGGAATGTAAACAACAAACCAAACAAGCAAGCAAAATGTAACCAAAGACAGTGAAATACAGAACGTGCTGACAGGGTCCAGAGGGTAGAGGGGAGAGAAGCACAGAGTAAAAGGGGATGGACTCACATGAATAAGTATGAAAGACACATGGACAATAACTAAGACGGGGGGCGGAGATGGGAGGGGGTGGGGAGCACTGAGGGGATGCAGGGCTGGGAATACAAGAAAGAAAACTGTACTTGAACAAAAGTTAAATAAATTAAAAAATAAATGAATAAAAAATAAAAGATAAAATAATAATAATAATAATTTCTAGGACTCTAGGCTTTAGAGAGTTTCAAGATTTGCTTTACAAATAAGAGTCCTATTATCATTCACATGTGTTTTCACTTTCCCAGAAACTGTTTGTTTTAAAGAAAATAAAATTTTATACCACAGAATCATATAGGATATACAACCAGTACTCTTCAAAATTTGCATTGTGATAATCTTAGATTATTAGCAAGAAAAAAAATTATGTTTGACAAAAGCAGGAAAATCTATTTCAAATGGGGCAGTTTTAAAATTTGTAGGTACTGGTGGAACAGAGCAAGTAGCATAGATCTTTTTTGTATATATTTGTGTGCATACAGTCATGTATGCATGGGTGAGAAATAAACTACAGATTGTGATAATAAACTTATAAAGGTCAAAAGAATGACTTATTGTCATGTGTCCTTAAAATATTTTTCAAGGCTCAAAGTTCCACAGTTGAAGCAAACTGAAAAACATTAAGTATATTTTAAAAATAAAACTTGTATGCAGATACTATTATCTGGGTATCTATTTCATTTTCTGTAAAAGTCTGATCATTCTAAATTGCAACTAAGAAAATTCACTACCAATTCAACAGCTTGTGATAGTTTAAATTCTTATGGATGTGAATTTTCAAAACTTCATTACAAAATACTTTTTGCCACATCGAGATTTTCATCTTCTGACAAAACAGTTTGAAGAGTTCCAGTAGTAAGGTATCTTTACACATTTGTATACATTAATGTATCTAACTTTCACCACACTCCTTTGAGAAAAGACCAGTTAACCAACTGTGTCTTACAAGAAAAAACTAAGCGAATAATCAAATATCTGTCAGGTGGAAGCTAAAACAAAATTTCAAAGTTCTAAAATAAGGTGTGAAGTTGATACTAGAACTGAAAATACTATTATATGACACATGTACTGTGATATATAGATATACACACATGAAAACATGTATATATACAGAAATTAAAATCTATTTTTCATATGGAAGAATAATATGATAATTGTATATAATTTATTCATTATTAAAAATTTGAGATCCAAAAAGTGGCTTATTGAAGGAGTTATCAGCAGGTTGGGATTTTGCCTAATTATACCTTCTACTTGCTTGGGCTTTTGTTTTGAAGGTCTCAGCTTATACTCAGCTTGCTGTAATGGGCATTTATCCCATTGAGCTATTTGTATGACTATCTTAAAAAACTCATGACGAAGACAACAGCTAAACTTATTGGAATTTGTAATTCAGTTTCAAGACCTACTTTCTCAAATTACTGTGTTCTTGAAGCACTGTGCAGTGCTCCAAATAGAAGAAGAAAGCACCCCAAAGAAGCAAATGAGGTTCATTAAATGATACTGATTTTTTTGCTGATGTCAGTGAAAAAATCTTAATGTGATATAGTAGTAAGCTTATACTGCAGGGGAATGTAAGAAACTAAAATGTTAAGTTAAAGAAAATATATAAAAGAGCCCTGGCTGGTGTAGCTCAGTGGATTGAGCGTGGGCCTGCGAACCACAGGATCGAGGTTCGATTCCCAGTCAGGGCACATGCCTGAGTTGCAGGCCAGTTCCCGGTTCCCGGCAGCGGACGCATGAGAGGCAACCACGCAGCTTAAAACACTGTCAGAATGTGTGTATAGAAAAAAAATGTCAACAATAACAATGTAGCTAACATTTTTATGTTCCTACACTATGATAGGCATCATCTTCAGTGCTCACTATATATCAACTCATCTTCATAATGGTTCTATAATGTAAGATAGTTTCTATTACTACTAACACATATTATTATTTTATGAATAAGGCAACTGAGACACAGGCTTAAAATTTGCCCAGGGCAACACATCTACTAAGCATTGGAGCTAGACTTTCCTCAGGGCAGCTAGCTCTATGACATGTTTGCATAAGGCAGATACAATCTCTCATGTTATTGAAAGCCTTATCAATAGAGTAAGAAACCTGGGAGACAGCTGACATTCCAGATATTTTACTAAATAGGTATACAATAATAATTTTCCTATCATATAATTGTGTCTTGACCGTACTTCAAGCTGGTTTAGTATGGAAAATGAGGTAGCACATGTAGAGGAAGGAATAGTAAGGAAAGTGTAAGAATAGAAGAAACAGAAAAGGAAATGAAGGGAAAAAACTCAATCTAGAAAAATATACTTTCTATCCCACTTCCCATATAAAGGATTCTTGGTTAGTCTTTGCTACAAAGGCCCAAATGATCATGAACCAATATTTGTATTACTATCCTCAACAACTATGTGTTTCTGTATTTAGTGAAATGCTTGTTTATGTTTTCTAACAAGCTTTGAGTTATTGGTTCTGTTCCAAGTCAATTAAAAGTGGTTTGTAGAAAAAGGAAAAAAAAGTATGATTAGGGCAATCCAAAAAATAATTAAATATGTTCAGAATCCCTATTATATAAGTAGTATTTATTTATATTTACTTGCTCTGAGAGGAGTTACCAAATGTCATTGGGAACTGAAAAGTTAGATCCCTTTCTAACATGCAGTGTTTTCCAACACGCAGTGATTCAATGCAACAGAAACTTTTTATTTGATTACATAATATTCTAGTGTCTATCCAGGTTGACAAGTGGAGGGATGAGGCAATGGATCTTCCCAAAATGTCATGCAGAAATTTAGGCTGATGGTGTCTGTGCTATATGCAACATGTGACTTTAAATATCACTAAAGAAGTTTCCAGAAAGCAACTAATGTAGACAGTTCATCTGGACACAACCTGAAAATGACATATATTACTTCTACTCACATTCCTGCAGTTAAAACTACATTATTTTGTCATCCCTCATTTCAAAGGAAGCATAACATATCTCAATGAGGAATTAAAAATACATTTGGTGAACAAGTAGAGATTTCTGTAACACAGTAAATGTCAATGATCTAAATAAGGCTAAAATTACTCAGCCTGAAAAACTGCATATATGTAGATAGAAAGTAGTACAACTACATATATGCTTATACTAAGAGCATTTTGAGCTCCAGCTTCAAAGGGAAATTACTGAAACCACAGAGTGTCTGCTTCTACCAAAATTCAGAGTGCAAGAAGACAGCTTACTTAGCTTAACCTAAGGATAAATTCCATTTACAAAATTGTTAGTCATTTATTTCAACCTGCAGTTGACTAAAAAGGTCTTGAAAAAAATTCTAAGTAAATGTCCAGTCACAGTAGCAATGTAAGAATTCCTGAGAAAGAGTTCAGTATTTTGGGGTGTATGGGAAGAGCACATAAAGCTGAGGAGCATTTAGCATATTTATGGTGCTAAATACAGGCCTTGGGGAATTTTATGAGCTTTGTTTTTGGAGTACTATACAATCACCTATGTATGGCACATATTCTTAAATCAAGGGCCAGGTCTACAACTTTTTGTGTCCTTTCTTGATTTTCTAATATTTTCAGAATATGATTTCTCTAAATTTTATTCTTTTTATTACACCTCCCATGAACACACACCTGTCTTCAACACAATGACACATTTCACCTCCTTACTAATATTTGGCACACATAACTTGTATTAGTGATTCACTGACCACATGTTTTACATTCAAGAGTAATCTAGTGACCTCATTTATAAAGTTCCATATTCATCAACCAACTATTGAAAGCATTGTTTTAGATCTTTCAAATTCACACATCTATTTGCTGCTTACCACCCATAGACTCGTGGTCGGAAAGATCAGGATATTAAAGTGTTAATATATGTGACAGACTACATCCCACTGACAAACAACTAGTTTACCTCTTTGTTACTGCCAAAAGCACACGAAACTCACTGTTCTTCTCTTTCCATAATGGTCCTTTCACGGTTGAAGTAGTTTTTGTCCCTACTAACACTATAGTCTGATTGTTACTATCAAAAGTTGAATGAATCATTAGGCCTCTCTGGTGGAAGCTGAGGACCCACTGAAGGGACCAAAATTGGTAAAAGAATTATGCTAATCAGCATCGTGCCAAAAAGGAGACTATTAAAGAAAGAAATACTCTCCAATTAAGTTTTTGAAGCATCTCACTTTGCCAGAAGTCAATTAGTCAAAATGACTATGGGTATCATAGAAGTCTTGTGACCCCTGTTGTACAAGTCCAGATAAATCTATTCTGTATTTCATTGATGCTCACTAAGATTTCACTCTTTCCTTCATTTATTTGCCCATTCATCCATCCAAATACAAGATTTGAATATTTTATACAAGATGCAATAGACTCCCAAAGACTCCATAATTAACTTCAGTGAAAGTCCAGTGAATTTAACCCAATTGGTCCACAGAAACAATTCTAGCTTAGAACCTTCCTCTTTTTTTGAATGTCCCAGAGTTAGTTTTGACATCTCCAGTGAAGAGACTTGGGGTGGTGTTTAAATTAGGTTTATACTCTGGCTTCTCTTCAGATTGTATAAATCTTCACCTTTTAAATTAATTTGGCTTAATAGATTAATAATTAACATAATTATTGATAAGCTAAATTAAGTTATTTGGCTTTAATATCTCCTTTATAGACATGAAAATAGCCAAATATATCCATACAAGAATGAGATTCTGTATAAATCAGAGAATATGTGTATCTTCTCTCTAAATTCTACTAGCTCCTTCTTATCTTACTGCCACTATTGGTACTTCTTTTTGAATTAATGTCTTACTTTTCATCATAGCTCTAGACTTTATGTTTTTTTTCCCTTAAAACCACCTCATCTATATTGTGGACCTTTGCTCTCAATGACCTTATTCTCACACCTGACCTTTGTTCTCAACCCTCCAGATTGCCTGGTCAGAACACCAGAGTACCTCACCATTCCATGTAAAATACAAAGTTGAATTTTTCATTTTATGTATTCATGTAGATGCACAAAACCAGCACAGTTTTGATAGTTCTAGTAACTAGAAATGTTAACAGTCTGAATGTCTCCAGGAAAAATTTTCATGACCAGTAAAGAACCCCAAAGTTAGGTTGCCAAGCCTAGGTGAGAACAAAGAGGGACATTTCCACCAAATCCCACTGTGTGTTTATGTCAAAACCTTGATGTGTTAACACAAAGGATTCTGCTTGTACCTCTTATGCCAAAGAGACTTTCTGAGCTGAATAATTCCATTATATACTCTACCCCCATAAAAATCTCCCCTTCTTTAAATATTTGGGAATTATTTTCTAAAAAAACTACACCAATAATTTTTTTAAAAAAGAAAACATGACCAGTGCAACACTTCCTCTTGTAAAGGGAATTTCATAGTAGGGAGATTGAGGTTGAAATAAATATATATGTAATGTACTATGAAGTTGTGACTTTTCCAAGCAAGAAGAGTAATATTGAACCATTTCAAAGAATTGGTGAATATTTGGAATAATTTTGTGTGGTCAGAGATGGATGCAGTGGGAGAGAGACTCCTCCTTAGTCTGGTAGCACATACAAAATAGATGGTACTGCACAGTAGTCAAGTACCCAGGCTTCGCTTCTTAATAATTAAATGGCCATGGGCAAGTTACTTAGCCTTTCTGTGCCCCTGTTTCCCATAGGTTTTTTGAAGGGAGACTAAAATAAGTGAACTCTCCTGATACATTTAGAATAATACTTAGCACATAGTAATAACTCAGTAAGTATTAATTATTGTTATTAGATAATTAATAACTGGACACCAGAAATGCATGTAGGAAGAGAACCAGTCTTCTGACTGACTTACTTAAAGTAGATGCTGGTAGCACCTTAGTAAACAGTATGAGCAATCAAGAAAAGTCCTCCCTCCCCAAATATTGGCAAACAACTAATCTACATATTTCTATTATCTATGAATGTAAAAACATGTGTTCATTCTCATATACATGAATACACCTATACATACACAGCCCACATGCTCACACTCATTGTGATGCCTATAAAGAGAATTTATATCATAAACTAAGGTGAAAAATAAGTTCACTTGAGGGTAAAAAGAAACTTCTGAAAGATTTATTGCAGCAAATATTTTGGGGAAAGCAGATCTCATACTTATTATTAAATGGAGGAATATGAATACTGAAAGGGGAGATAAAATATTAAATAAGACAAAATGGTAAATAGAAGAAAAGGATGCTGAATGATTAACAGGCAAATCATTTGGCCTGCTAATGTAAACAAGAGCAGGATGAAACAAAGAACAATTGCGGGGAAACTAAAAATTAAATATCTGAATACATATCAGCTTTAGGGATGAAAAGAGCAAAATCAATGCTACATAAAAATAAATCAATGATTATGGAAATCTGAAGAACTATCTCAGAGTGCACAGCATAGACAAAAATACAAGAGAGAAGATTAGAAATGTGAAATAGAAAGGAATAAAACTGTACTCATGGCCAACTATTTTAAAAGAAGACATTTTACCAACTGGGACAGGAACAATAACCTTTGATCTGAATTGGATATAACATATAGGGTGATGGGGAAAAAAAACCTTTTGAAGTCTTCAGACTGAAAGATCTTATTCTGGAACAAATATTACAAGAAATTTTAAAAAGTCTTAACATATATTTATGAATTAATGCTCCAAATAAAAAAAAGATGGATTTCAAACAATAGTAACAAATTAGACCCTCATCTTATTTGGATATTTAAGATGGAAAAATGTATTTTAACATCTTTAAGAGGTGATGTTATAATCTAGCTTTTCCAAAATTACTTAACCATAAATAACATCAATTAACATTATGTAAAAGCATTTTATTGTGTGGTTTCAAAGTACCAACCAATCATTGCTGTCAACTTTTAAAATAATGTCACATAAAAATTCCCTTATAGATCTGTAGACAAAAGTAATTAAAACTTGTTCTTATGTTATTTAGCTCCATTTGCCATAACAAAATACCACAGATTAGGTGGTTTAAACAGCAGATTTTTTTCACACTTCTAGAGGCTAGAAGTCCAAGATCAAGATGTTAGCATGGTTGACTTCTGTGAGGCCTCTCTTCTAGGCTTGTACATGACCATCATTTTTCTGCATCTTCACGTGGTCTTTCCTTCCTGTGTGTCTGTGTCTCAATCTCTTCTTATAAGGACACAGGTCATCTTGGACTAGGGCTCACCCCAATAATCCCCTTTTAACTTAATTACTTCTTTAAAGACCCTATTTTCAAATATAGCCACATTTTGAGTACTAAGGTTTAGAATTCAACATATAAATTTGGGGCAGGTGGGGCACAATTCAGGGTACAATGCTACCAAAAGATAAAATAAAAGAAAGCTCTTCTCAGAGCTATATCCAAAATTAAAACCCAGAAAATATGAAACAAGTAATTCAGAGTTTTGTGGGGTGAAAATATTTAATTAACGAATCTATAGATAGTCGTGTTATAATTCATATATAAAGACCACTTAAAAATGTTAAACTAGCATAATATTGCATACCATATGATCTTGCCAGTAAGTGGAACTTTACAAAAAAAAAGCAAGCAAAATATAACCAGAGACATTGAAACTAAGAACAAACTAACAATAACCAGAGGCAAGGGGGGAAGAGACATTACGAGGTGGAAAGAAGGAAGGGTTTTCAGGAACATCTATGAGGGACAAAACCAAAGCAGGGTGGGATCAAGGGTGGGAGATGGGGATGGCTGGGATGGGCGGGAAGGGTGGGGGGGAAATGGAGTCAAGTGTGCTTGAACAACAATAAAAAAGTTTAAAAATGTTCAACTATATAATGGCTCCCTTTGTTCAAGATATAAAATCCAATAATTATGAAAACTCATCATGAGAAAATTGTATACAAGATAGCAGTCAACTTAAAAAATAAGACTTGAGAAACTAATCATATTGGATTTGAATTGCCAAAATTATTAATTGGATATGAGAGGTAAAAAGAAATTAAAATGTAAAATTAAAAAATTTTCAAAACCTTTAAATCTCCTTTAATATCTCCACTTTTATTTTAGTTATATCAATAGGTTTGATAATTCTTTATGTTTATGACCAGTATGTATATTTGTCTTTTTTTATTAAAAGTAAACTGATGTTGAAATAAAAACAGGCATATAACTTCCCAATCATAAGACAAAAGAAAGCCCAGTTCATTTAAATCAACAATTCTCAAACTTTTTGGTATCATTACTCTTTTACTCTTAATTACTGAGGCATCCAAATAGTTTTTGTTTATGTTGGTTATTTATGTTTTAACAGTGACCATATTCAAAGTCAAAAGTGAGGAATTTAACCCTGGCTGAGTAGCTCAGTTGGTTGGAGAATCATAGATACACTAAAAGGTTGTGGTTTGATTCCCACTTAGGCATGCATGGCTGTGACAACCCATCGATGTATCTCTTACGCATTGATGTTTCTCTGGCTTTCTCCCTTCCTATTTCGAAAACCAATTAAATTGTCCTTAGGTGAGTATTTAAAAAAGACTGGGCAAGTTAAAAAATGCAATTATACACAAATAGACATTTCACTAACCATCAGAACAACATCATCACCTCTCATGCACCCTGTAGAAAACTCCATCATTTGCTAGTGAAAAAATGGAAGCTTAATAATGCAAATCATGTCTTAGTACTATTACAAAAATAGTTTGGATTTGTAAACCCTTACAAGGGGACACACAAATGTTCCAAGATTATTAGTTGAGAACTGCTGGTTTAAATAAATAAAGAATAGAAAACACCAATAAATCCAAAAAGGAGTTGAAAAACTAAGACACAGTTTATCTTGTAGAAGATAGTATAAATAAAGATTAGGAATGAAAATTGATTCACTTTTTATACAAGAGCATCTGCAAGTTGTCCTCCTCCCACTCACTATCCCTCAACCCATGAAGAAACTTTCCACCTGCACTAGTAGCCTCTGTTTTTTAAAATCTAAAGGACACCTTTCAGGCCTCAAGTTTCCTGACTACAGTGACAGTCCTAACAACTTACTATTTCCTCAGTCTCATGACAGTGTTTCCTGCCAGTTCTACTTAAATCTCTTTCACCATTGCTTTAGTTTGGTTAGTTGGCTGCTTTTGTTTGTTTGCTTTTACACTTTTCTGTACTTCTCCTATTTCTGTTTCTAACCCTCTTCTCTTTAAACGTTATCTTCAAGGACATCTCATCCACTCTTCTGGTGTAATAAAACCTTTATGTAAATATCTCCCAAAGTTTTAAGTGCACATATTTATATCTTTATATATGTTAATGTATTAAACTGCTTATAGAACATACCCACTTCAATATAAAATGGACCTTTCAAGTTCAACATATCCCAAACTATATTATGAAACTCTCCTCTAAACGCCATAAAATTTTTTCACCCCTTAAAAATATATTAAGAAATTTTTCTCCTACTTCTTTAATTAATTACCAGTCTTGCTGATTTCACTGTCCAGTTATTTTTACAAACCTGTTTTTCTTCTACTCTTTATTCTAAGTGACCTAAACCAGAAATTTGTTTATATCTTCCATAAACTATTGGAAATATTGTTTGTGTTTTCCCAGCCACCATTCTAGATTTCCTTTGACTACTTTCCGTCTTGATTCAGAGCAGTTCTCCTAAAAGCCCAATGCTGACATTTAACCAAAACTCAGACTTCTTCATGTACAAAGCATCTTAGTATGATATACAAATCCCACTACTTATCTCTATTATGTAATATCTGCCACTCTACTAATGACATTAAAAATAACAGTTCTACATATATAAAGAGAGACAGACAGGCAGAGAGAAATTTGGGGGGCAATAAATGCCCAAGTTAATAAACATTTTTCATCCTATTTAAACTAATATATTTCTAAAAATCTAAAAATTAAAATATTATTCAAAATATTTCAAGAAGAAACACACCAAGGCACATCTTAATCACATTAGGCAAGATCAAAATGAAGGAGAAAATTCTAGAAGCAGAAAGAGATAAGGGGACAGTCACCTACAAAGGAGTACTCATCAGACTGTCAGCGGATTTCTCAAAAGAGACGTTACAGACAAGAAGGGGCTGGAAAAAAGTATTCCAAGTCATGAAATCCAAAGACTACAGCCAAGATTGCTCTATCCAGCAAAGCTTTCATTTAGAATGGAAGGGCGGACAAAGTGCTTCTCAGATAAGGTCAAATTCAAGGAGTTCAGCATCACCAAGCCCTTATTATATGAAATGTTGAAGGGACTTATCTAAGAAAAAGAAGATAAAAAATATTTACAGTGAAAGGACAGCAAACTCACAGTTATTAACAACCACACCTAAAACAAAAGCAAACTAAGAGGACAACTAGGTCGGAAGTGGAAACATAGAAATGGAGATCACATGGAGGGTTAGCAGCAAAGAAGCAGGAGGAGGAGAAGGAAGGAGAAGTTACAGAGAATAAGTAGCATAGATAGTAGGTAGAAAATAGACAGGGGGGAGGGCAGGAATACTATGGGAAACACAGAATCTAAAGAACTTGTGACACATGGACATGAACAAAAGGAGGGAATGGTGGGGGAGGGGTGTGCAGGTGGAGGGGAGTGAAGGGGGGGAATGGGACAACTGTAATGGCATAATCAATAAAATATATTTTAAAATATTTCAATAGCTATAAGTACAAAAGGTAAATATACCAGAATTTATAATTAAAAACTTAAAAAAACACATTTAAGTTCCCAAAAGTAGAGAAGAGTAATACATTCTTTTTTTTAAGATTTTATTTATTTATCTTTAGAGGGGAAGGGAAGGAGAGAAGGAGAGAAATATCAATATATGGTTGCCTCTTGTGAGTCCCCTGCTGGGAACTGGCCTGCAACGCAGGCATGTGCCCTGACTGGGAATCAAACTTTGATCCTGTGG
Source organism: Sturnira hondurensis (assembly GCF_014824575.4). NCBI lineage: Eukaryota > Metazoa > Chordata > Mammalia > Chiroptera > Phyllostomidae > Sturnira > Sturnira hondurensis. Next base: position 762,466 of record NW_028098010.1, read on the forward strand.
TTCGCAGGCCCACACTCAATCCACTGAGCTACACCAGCCTGGGCGAGTAATACATTCTTTACATATGTTATAGTTACTCCAAATGCTATAATTCAAACCTTAAATTGTTTTTATATATACATTTAGCAACATGGGAAATATGTTGTGATTTTAAGATAAAAGTATAAGATTGCATATATTTTATGATGAAAATGATACTTTTAAACACTAGGTTGCACAAGAAAAAATACTGAAAAAACAACAACAACATAGTAAGACTGATTTTAGAAAGATTTTTCTTGCCCCTCCTCCAATACTTGATAATGTGATTACACTGCATTATAATAGAAGAAAATAATATAGGTTTTGTTGTTTTTAAAGATCCATGAAAATGTAAATCTTAGATGTTTTCTATCATTCTAGTAATATCAATATTTTTTCTTGATATGATATAAAGCAGTAAGCAAATGGAAATTGTCCGATGTGTTTATTTTTTTTCACTATGATGATTTGAGGTTTACATAACTTGGTGCCAGGGCAAAAATTAAGGTTCACACAACTAGAGTAAATATTTTTTCTATAAAAATTATTTGGTCCAAAAAAACATATATCTGTACATTACCTTTATATATACTATCTCAGATCTCCTTGGTAATTTAGGCATTTAATCTCTCAAAGCTCAGGGTCAGAAGCTAGATACTGCCCAAGTTTATAAGCTTACCTCTGCCACTACCCATTGTGTGATCTTGGGCAAGTTATTTGACCTCATTATATCTTAGATTTTACCTGTGTAAAATGGGAATAATAATAGCACCTACCTCACATAAATGATGAGGATAAAATGACTAGAACATGTAGAGCACTTAAGCCACTGTAGGACATATAATAAACACTAAATAATGTCAATTACTATCTTTTATTATCATAATATTATAGATAAATATACTAACTACAAATGTACTTATACAGTATATAATTATAAGTACATTATAATTAGTTTTTGCATGTATTATTCATTATTCATTTGAAATCTCACCACAAGCCTATGAAATAGATAGGGCAGGTATCATAAGCGTTTTTGCATATGACAAGTCTAAGTCTCACAGTGGTTGGGTTACTTGCCCAGAGTTTAAAAATTTACTAGATAAAACACATTGACTCATGAATATTCTAATGTTGCCCCAGGGCCCAGGCTCATCATGACCAAAGTCCCTGAGAGAGATGAATTGCCTGGCCAAAGGCAAGAAGTTAGAAATCTCTGCTTGTTTTCATTTCTTATTTCAGAATAAGTGGGCACATACATATAAATGTTAAACAACAGGCTGAGACAGAAGGGAGCTCCAGTTTACAATATTTGCTCATTTCTTAGTTCTCTGATATAAAATATGGCCAATTTAAAACTTCCAATCTGAAGTCAGTGAATAAAGAGTTTGGAGAGATGAGCACAATGAACTCTCCCTAACCAATATGATCTGGCTTCAGTACATCACAGGATGTAAAGAAAATGATCACAAATGGAAAATTTTGCCCATGATTGGTCTCAGTGTTTAAGTTAACATTGAAGCCATTTTCTAGCAATATTGTATATGAACAATATCTAACCAGACCACTTTCATTTCTTCACTTAAGACTTTAGAACCATCTTATATTAGAATAACTAATCAGTTATAAAATTACCCGGCTCATATCTTTTTTCTTTCCAGATTTAGTGTTACACTGAACTAGTTTCTCTTTCTGAATGCACGTTTAAAAGGCACCGTGTGTTCTGGGATGTTTAAGATCCTTGGCTAAGTTATCAAGAAAACCACATTTATTGGGACTGCTTTGTCCTTAGGAAAGTTTAAGAAGGAGCACCCAGTGCTTCACAGGTCTATTAAGATCTATTAAGATCTTCCTAAGATCTTACCGAATATAGATGCCACACTCAGAGGAAATGTCTCATCCCACTGTTGCATATCATTGCCAGCATGAGCACCCTGACATTGCTGATAGATCAGAAGAAGTCATTTTCTTCTGGTTCCCTATCATTTTTGTGAACACTCAGTATATTCAACATAGATTCTTGACTAGATTCAAGGGAGTTGGAAGAATTCTGATACTTTCTGTTTTGTGTTGTGGAATTGCCAAGAGCAGTTACCTCAGAAATGGCAAGTCAAGTGCTCTTGGATCATTTAAAAACATTAATGTCTATTTTAACAACGTTGGGACATTATAATTTACCAATAACAATATGATGGTAAAATAGTTCTCATAAGGCATAATATAGTTGCATGTGTATTAATGTCCCAAGTCTCATTGTACCATTTTGAACTTACTCAAAGAAAATATTCAAAAGACTATACTGATGCCTTATTGTTAAACTTTCTGGTATCCTAGAAATATATTTAGTTATGTATCAAACTAACTTAGCAGAGTGTAATTGGTTTTCTATCAGTCTGGTTCTACTGTGAGGCACCAGTGTTCCAAATTCACAAAATATGGGATAGAAGTACCTGCTGAAGTCTTCAAAGATCACTAATGATGTTTGAAGATACCTCCTCTAATGACATGTGTGTATAGTGACAATGCTGGAAAGCATCAGCTCCTGATTTGAAGGCATGATCCTCTTCCTCTTTCTCATTTTCATACTTTTATATTCCCCACCATGTACCATGACTTCAAACCAGTCACTCAGGGATTTGCTTCTAGATTTTTCTTTATTGAGTTTGACAGTTGAGGCTTAATGATAAATAACCTCCCTGCAGCAGAAACAAGTTTATCTTGTACAATACTGTTAATATTTGCCCTGCGGGCAGAAGGAATGAGGAACACAGTATTGATTAAAGAACTTTGGATATCACAATTATATGCCATACTTAAAATGCTGCAGCACCTAACTTTACTTGGTTGTTTTCTGTATCCATAAGAAATGCTACAAGAAATTAAGTGTTTCATAAAGTCAGAGTACATACATGCCAATTTTCCATCCTCTAAAATATGCACCTGAGATAAAGGGTATGTGCAAGTGGTTTAACTACTAAATGATCTCTGAAAGCACAGGGTGAGAATGAGGAATGTCAACAGAAGAAGTCCATAAAAAGGATGCACTCACTGCTAAGTTACATCTGTGAGTGGCTGGAGTTCAGTCCCCTGGGAATCCATAAAAGACAATGTAAATACACCTCTAAGGTAGGAGATATCTAGGGTACTTGCCATCTCTTTTCCCTCAGTGGCTGAGTGTGGTTCTTGGCATTTTAAAGACAAACCACTTTGACTCTTCCATGTACTCCAGCTGACTATGACCTCAGGTAGAAAGATACACTGGTTCTTAAGGTAGGGACTATTGGCATATGAAATAAAAATATGAGAGTGGACCTCCAAGAAACTCAGGAATTTATTTATTAAAAATGTGCATTTACTCATACAAGTTTAAACTTCAGTAAACTTCAAACTACCATCCATTTGATACAATACACCTATTGAAACATTTTTTTCATTGCTCAAAACAATTTTTGAACTCTTCAATTTCAATGCCTTTTAGTGCTTCTACTGTTTTTTGTTTGTTTGTTTCACTTCTTCCATGATAGAAAAACATTTCCCTTTGAACACTTTTTTAATCTGGAGAAGCAAACAAACAAATAAAAAATGACTCAGGGTGAGATCAGGTGAATAGGGAGGGTAGAGCATGGGGGTCATGTTGCTTTTGGTCAGAAGCTGCTAAACACTCAGTGCAGTGTGGGCAGGTGTGCTCCTAAATCACCCATCATGATACTGGGAAAGACACTGAAAGAGTTTTCAGAAAAATTTACTGAAGATGACTGCAGCCTCTCACAAAAACACCAGCTGGTACACTGATACAGATAGGTTCCTAGAACACTCACCTAGCAGGGGAAGCCTGTATTATAAGGTACCCACCCTCCAGATTATTCTGGTGTTTTTGGTACCCTCTCATACATCAAAGCTAGAGATGAACCCCAGAATTGGCTGAGGCAATACAAATTAGGCATTGATATGTCTAACACAACAAATTTACTTCCAGCATAGTTGATTCAAACTTGGAATAAATAAAAAAGCAAAGACTAAGTATGTAAAGTTGATGGCAACTACTGAATAAGCCATATAAATACACTGCTTTCTCTTCCTGTCTTATTGTTACTCTTCCCTCAAGAGAATCCCTAACCTCACACTAATCTCCAGTATACTTGTAATCACCAGAGCCCAAGTTTCCCTTCCACCCATTTCTACCTTCCCTAGACCTACATCCCATCTTCTCTCTAACGCTTATCAAAATTAAACTTACCTGTCCTGTTGACAATCTCTTCAGAGATACTTTCTGCTTTCAAAAGTAATATGTTATTACCTGATAAACTCATGTACTAAAAGATGGTTGATTAGCACATCACTCAAAAATAGTTATATATTGGTTACCCTGGCTGGTGTAGTTCAGTGGATTGAGCGAGGGCCTGCAAACCAAACAATTGCGGTTCAATTCCCAGTCAGGGCACATGCCTGGGTTGCAGACCAGTTCCCGGCAGGGGACTCACAAGAGGCAACCATACATTGATGTTTCTCTCCTTCTCTCCTTCCCTTCCCCTCTAAAAATAAATAAATAAAATCTTTTTAAAAAATAAAAAAGTTATATATTGGGTGAAAGCATTAAATGGGTAATTACATAAATTTTAAATAAAATAGCAGGTTGATGGTAGAAGAATTTGGAGACATAAGGGCATTTCTAATAATGATTTCTTCTTCCCTAAAATATTTGATTAAGAAATATACACCATTTGGACAGTCAGTAAATAATATTATGTTGAAAAGCCTGACGAATCCAGTCTTAATTATATTTATTTCTTATTTAACTCAGAATTCTTCATAGTTTTAAATGTATGCAACTTTTAGAAACTGTTTATTTTTCCATCAAGCCATGATGGAATAATACTCTCTGTTTAAGAGTTTGTTGAAGAATAGCTTAAGACCATTCAGTTGTCCCTATCCATTTAGTGACTTGAGCAGTGAAGGCTGCAAACCAGTGGTCAGTGGCAAGTTGAACAGTCCAGTCTTAAGTAGGGAACTCCTGAATAGGTTCAGAAGGGGACCTTCGAGAGCAGTCTGTGACTCAGGCTGTGCAGCAGTGAACTCTGGAGCAGTTCGTTCACCCTGAAATCCCTCTTTGGTCACAGCCTTTTCAGTTGTTCCTTTTTAGTCTCTTCCGAATATCTGTAGAAGTAGAGATCAGGCGTGACCTCCCTGATGTGTGGTTATGGGGGATGGTGCCAAGCATATGCAGAGCTTCCTGGGGCAGCATTCACCATATCAGACCCACTGACTGAGCCCCCTTGTTATTCCTTGTTGTTGTAAGGAATGGTAAAGTCCACATAGCCTAGAGGAAAGTCTGTGTTACTAAGTGCAATGGTAGACAAGTTAACATAAGATTCCTCTGTGAGAGACTGGTGGTCAGCCCTAGGATCAGTAACCATCAGAAGACTCAGCTCTAGGAAGGCTGTCTAGATGTGGTTAGTGAAGATTCCAGAAGTGAAGGGACCAGTAGGAGTGGGTGCAGTGGCAGCAGCAAACTTCAGCACAGCTTGCTGGTATTCCGGGAAGATCTGACACCAACATCAATTGGGTTTTCAATGGCAATGATAACAAAAGCTGCCAGCAGAAGCTACTCCCAGGTTCTCTTCAAATACATGATGTAGATGCCATCACTGTTTTTTTTTTTTATAGATGTGCTATTGCATTTAGAAGTCAAGGTTGGTGTCCCCTTAGTGGGTTTCTACTACAAGAAATTTGAGGATATCCTTCTTCTTCATTTGCAGGTCACCAAGGACTCTGGACATTGGGAAAGTTTCCCTTTAAGGTATGTAGGAACTCAAGCAGTGTTATATGGGTTCCTCTCTGAGTAGTGCAGAAAGGTTCCCTGCACATTTTATCAAAAAAATTTAAATAAAGTTTAACCTATTTCCTTTATCTTTTAAAATATAACATTTGACATCTATCTACTCTTCTATATTCTTTTAAAATATAACATTTGGCATACATCTATCTACTCTTCTACGTGTCCCTCTTTACCCCACCCCACAAGTAACTAACACCTTTCCTGAATTATGTATTTGTCATTATTTCTTTTAAAAATGTTTTTATCATATGTAAAAGATAAAAATAATACATTAGCTAATTTTACTTGTTTTTGAGATTTATGAAAATTAGGATATGCAGTACTCTGAAACTTATCACATCTTATTGTGTTTTTAAATGTTATATTCCTAATAGCCATTCACATGGTTCCATGTAATCTGTAGCCGCACTGCATTCTTTTTTCCTCTGTATAAAATTTCTTTGTAAATATATTTCAATTTATTTTTCTAGTATATTACTGGTATATATTTGGATTGTTTCTAGTCTTTGTTATTTTGAAGAATTTTCCTATAAATATTCTTGTACTTGTTTCTAGATGTATATGTGTAAGTATAGATACCTAAGTGTACAAACAATTATTTATGTGCCAAGACATATAGACATGAAAATGTTCAACTTTAGAATATAATACCATTGTTTTCAGGAGTGTAAATGAGCCAGACTTTTTTTTACTATGCTGAGTTCCACCAGAATACAAGAATCATATTTGCTATTATAAGTAACCTCCAAGGACAAAAGAAGGGAACCTCTTTAAGCAAAGTCAATGTTCAAGCTCTTTTATATTCAGGTATCCTCTGGGAAAAATCATTAAAAATTATACTAATAAGAGAAAGCATTCATTTTCTCTTTCAGACAGATGCTGTTCAAAAAAAAAAAAAGATGACTGTACTGTGCTTCCTCAAACTCTCCTGAGACTCTTTAAAGTCCCTTTCCCCCAGCTTTTGGATTACTTGGAGCTCAGCCTCCACAAAAGTATTACTATGCACAACTCATAAATAGCCGAAGATAGCTGAACCAATGAGCTCTATTAGAGAGTATCATTGGAAAGGTTGCCAGAGTTGGCAAGTTTATATATCTATCTATATCTGTACCTATCTATATAGATAGGTATAGATATACAAGGTCTGGCACAAATAACATCCCTTCTTTACTACAAAATCTTTTATTACTAAATCATAAGCATGTGATTATATAACCTAACAATATCACACTGAAGCACATCATTTGACATTTTAGGTGAAATATTTAAATTGCTGTCCATCTTGTGTGAGACATTCACGATCCTTAACAACTACACTCAAACATGTGTTACTTCTTCTGGATTCTATATATTGAATATACATATAAATATATGAGAGTGTATATATATATTTTTTTAAGTAATGGTGGGTTCTGCATGTCACAATTTTTTACAATTGAACCTCTATTCAATGGTGGTTTCAGTATTACAGTGGGTATGAGTATGGGTCAAGTAAGCTATAGTACAGATAGCTGCCTGTACTTGATTGACTATTTCAGTACCACAGATTTCCTTGAGTGGTGGACTTCTCATATGAATATATATTTATGCAAGATATAGGGGACTTGTGATGAACTTGTATCTTTCTAAAAAAGTTTGTATTGGTATGACTTTAAAAGGTAGATCATTTGTGGTGGTCCATGATTTTCTGCAAAGGTACAGTTTTGTCAATATTGGGATGTTCATAAGGTCAGTATGTTTAGCACAACTAACTGAAGTTAGCCTGCTGTGGGAAGCATCAGTTGTGGTAAAGTATGAGCAATTTATCATTGTTATGATATATGACTATAGCTATGGCATTTCTTGAGTTTTTCCCAGGTGGCAGAGATCCTCTTTCAACAGTAAATCAAGGCAAGACTCACATTGAGCTGGAAGCTTGAGTAAAGAAATAGTTGGTCTATTCATAAAATTAGCTAAGATATTGGCCATACACCTTGCATTTCACAGTATAAAATTTAGGGGGCTTATCTTACCTAATGGGTGTTCAATAAAAAGAGCACTCACTGTAGAAATAGTTGATTAGGTCAGAGAGTCTCTTATCTTTTTATATAATAAGACAATCTCTCTTATTAGGAATCAATGATAAACCAGCAGTTGCTATTCAGCCCAGATACCAAGGGTAACTGAAGTCTAATTGCCAAAGTCTTCAATAAGCTATGAGATTGCTTCAAAACACATATAGTTTTATAAGAGATTGGAGAATGTCCAGGATAGGTCATTTTTAAAAAATTGTTGCTTGAACTTTTTTTATGCTTTTCATTATAGAGACTCCTCTCAAATTTGGAAGCTTACTTGGTGACTAGTAGAGGCTTTGGGTAAATTTCCAACTGTGTAGCATGCTGTTCCCAAATTCAAAGCCTGTCTAGGCTTCATTTTCTCTATGTATTTATCTAATTATTTGTGCCTTATACTACATTTTGGTCAATTCTTCATATATAATTCTAGTTCACTAATGTGTTCTTTATTTGTGTCTTTCTATACCTGTATTTTGATAGCTTTATTAAGCTATAATTGATATATGAGAAGTTGCAAAAATTTAACTTAAATATCTTGTTGAGTTTGGACAAATGCATACACTTGTGATATTGTTACATACATTACTTCAAGCAGAGTATCTTTCCATCCCCATTTGGCCCCCTTTGCTCATGTCCACCTACCCATACCCATCTCCCTTTCCTCTGGCTATCACCACACTGTTGTCTCTGCCTATGTGTTAGTGTTTTCCTTTGTTAATTCCTTCAAGTTCTTTCATCCAGCCCCCCAAACCTCCTCCCCTCTGACAGCTATCAATCTGTTCTCTGTGAAAATGCTTCTTCTTCTATTTTGTTTATGAGTTTATTTTGTTCATTAGGCTCCACATATAAATGAGATCATATGGTATTTTTCTTTCTCTGACTAGTTCATTTCACTTAACATAATATTCTCCAGGTTCTTCCATGATGTCAGAAAAGATGAGGGTTTTTTTATGTTTTTTTTATAATTATCGGATTCAGTATTTATTTATTATTTTTACAGAGTAATTATAACAAAGATTTATTTGTTTATTTATTTATTTTATTTGATTGTTTAAATTATTTAATTGTTGTTCAATTATACTTGTCTGCATTTCCCCTCACCATCCCCCCACCGCACCCAAACCCACTTCCCTCCCTTGCTTCCATTCTCCCACATTGTTTTGTTCATGTGTCCTTTATAGTAATTCCAAAAAACCCTTCCTTCCATTGTCCCATCCCTCCTCATCTATGGCTATTGTTGGAATGTTTGAAACTTCAATGACTCTGGTTATATTTTGTTTGCTTTATTATTTTGTTGATTATGTTCTAGTTAAAGGTGATATCATATAGTATTTATTCCTCACTACCTGGTTTATTTCACTTAGCATAATGCTTTGCAGTTCCATCCATGCACTCCCAAAGGGCTGGACCCCCATCTTTCCCTCTGCTGTGTAGTATTTCATTATGTAAAAGTAACATGGTGTCTTGATTGACTCATTTAATGAAGGGCATTTAGGTTGCTCTCAGCATTTGGCTATTGTAAATTGTACTGCTATGAACATTGGGGTGCATGAGTTTTTTTGAATTGGTGTTTCAGGGCTCTTAGGATACACTCCCAACAGTGGAATTGCTGAGTCAAAAAGCAGTTTCATTTTTAGTTTTCTGAGGAAATGTCATACTGTTTCCCAAAGTGGGTGCAACAGTCAGCATTCCCATCAGCAATGCATTAGGATTTTCTTTTCTTCACAAACTCTCCAACACTTGTTTATTGATTTGTTTGTGATGGCCATTCAGACCAGTGTGAAATGGTATCACATTGTGGTTTTAATCTGCATCTCTCTAACCACTAATGATGCTGAGCATTTTTTTCATATGTCTCTGGGCCCTCTGTATGTCCTCCTTAAAGAAGTGTCTCTTCAAGTCTTTTGCCCACTTTTTAGTTGGGTTTTCTGTCTTCCTGGAGTGGAGTCATGTAAGTTCTTTATAAATTTTGGAGATCAAACCCTTGTCAGAGGTATCATTGGCAAATAAAATCTCCATATAGTTGATTCTCCCCTTATTTTTTCTAAACAAACATTTTTTAATTCAATTATTGTTCGAGTACAGTATTCTGTCTTTTACTCCCATCTCAGCCCATCCACCCAGCCCACCCCACCTCCCTCCCATTTGAACCCCACCTAGTTTTTCTCCATGGATCCTTTATACTTGTCCCTGAAAACTCCTCCCCTTTTCCCCTAAAATTTTCTCCCCTCTCCCCTCTGGTCAATGTCAGCTTGTTCTCTATTTCAGTGTCTTTGGTTATATTTTTCTTGCTTGCTTGTTTGTTTTGTTGTTTAGGTTCCTATTAAAAGTGAGATCATATGGTGTTTTTCTTTCACCACCTGGCTTATTTCACTCAGCATAATGCTTTCCAGTTCCATCCATGCTATTGCAAAGGGTAGGAGCTGCTTCTTTCTTTCTGCTGCATAGAATTCTATTGTGTAAATGCACCATAGTTTTTGGATTCATTCATTTACTGATGGACACATAGGTTGCTTCCAACTCTTGGCTATTGTAAATTGTGCTTCTATAAACATTGGGGTGCATAGGTTCTTTTGGACTGGTGTTTTAGTGTTCTTAGGATATACTCCTAGCAGTGTAATTGCTGGGTCAAAAGGCTTATTCATTTCTAGTTTTCTTAGAAAATTTCATAATGTTTTTCATAATGGTTGTACCAGTCTGCAATCCCACCAACAGTGCACTAGGGCCCCATTTTTTCCACAACGTCTCTAACACTTGTTTTTTGCTGTGTTTACAATAGCCATTCTGACTGTTGTGAAGTGGAATCTCACTGTGGTTTTAATTTGCATCTCTCTGATAAATAGCAATATTGAGCATCTTTTCATGTGTCTCTGGATCCTTTGTACGTCCTCCTTGGAGAAGTGTCTGTTCAAGTCCTTTGCCCATTTTTTTAATTGGGTTGCTGTCTTCTTAGAGTGGAGCCATGTAAGTTCTTTATATATTTTGGAGATTAAACTCTTGTCTGAGGTATCATTGGCAAATATGTTTTCCCATATGGTTGGTTCTTTTTTCATTTTAATGCTATTTATTTGAGTTCCCATTTGTTTATTTTCTCCGTTATATCCCTTGCTTTAGGGGACATATTAGTGAAGATATTCCTGCCTGGAATGTTTGATATTTTCCAGCAGATGTTTTTCTCTAGGACTTTTATGATGCTATGACTTATATTTAAGTCTTTTGTCTACCTTGAATTTATTTTTGTTTATTGTGTAAGTTGGTGATCGAGTTTCACTTTTTTGCATGTAGCTGTCCAGATATCACAACACAATTTATTGAAGAGGCTATTTTTACTCCATTTTATGCTTCTGCCCCCTTTTGTCAAATACTGATTCACCATAGAGACTTGTGCTTATTTATGGGCTCTCTATTCTGTTCCATTCGTCTATGTGTCTGTTCTAATGCCAGTACCAGACTGTTTTGATTACAGTGGACTTGTAATACAGTTTAATATCAGGAAGTTTGATCCCTCCTACATTGTTCATCTTTGTCAAAATTGCTGTAGCTATTCAGGGTCATTTACAATTTCATATAAATATATGAAATGTTTGTGCTATATTTGTGAAATATGTCATTGGTACTTTAATAGGGATTGCATCAAATCTATATCACTTTGGATAGTATGGTCATTTTGATGATGTTATTCTTTCAATTCATTATCATGGTACATGTTTCCACTTGTTTGTGTCTTCCTTAATTTCTTTCTTCAGTGTTGTATGATTTTCTGATTACAGGTCATTTACCTATTTGGTTAGGTTTATTCCTAGGTACTTTTTTTGTTGTTGTTGCTGCTATAGCAAGTGGGAGGTTTTTCCCTGATTCCTGTTTCTGATATTTCATTGTTAGTGTATAAAAAATTCCTTTATTTATGAATATGACTTTGTATCCCATTGTTTCACCAAATTCATTTATTAGGTTGAATAGTTTTTTGGTGGAGTCTTTCAGATTTTCTATGTAGACTATCATGTCATCTGCAAACAATGACAATGTTGCTTTCTCCTTTCCAGTTTGGATGCCTTTATTTTGTTTTTTCGTGTCTGTTTGCTGTGGCTAGGACTTCCACTACTATATTGAATAGGAGTGGTGAAATCAGACATCCTTGTCCTGTTCCTGATTTTAATGAAAAGCTCTAAGTTATTGCCCATGGAATGTGATGTTGGCTGTAGGTTTCTCATATATGGCCATTATTATGTCAAAGAATGCTCCCTGTATTCCCACTTTGCTAAGTGTTCTTATCAGAAATGGGTGCTGTACCTTATCATATGCTTTTCCTCATCTATTAATATAATCTTGTGATTTTGTTTTTTGTTTACTTTATGTGATGTATCATATTTATTGATCTCTTATATTGTATCATCCTTGCATCCCTGGGATGAATTAAATTTGATCATTGTATATGGCCTTCTTAGGTATTGCTGGATACGGTGTGCCAATATTGTGGAGGATATTCATCAGCAATACTGTCCTTAGGTTTTATTTGATTCTTATGTCTTTATCTTGTTTTGGGATTAGGATGGTGATGGATTAATGAAAAGAGTTTGGGAGTCTTCTATCTTCCTAATTTTTTTTGGAATAATCTCTGAAGGGTAGGGGTTAGTTCTTTCTTAAATGCTTTGTAAAATTCTACTGTGAAACCTTCTGGTAAAGAACTTACGTGTATCACAAGCTTTTTCATTACTGTTTTAATTTTTTCATCTGTTATTTGTCTGTTCAGGCTCTCTGCTTCTTCTTCTTTCAGTTTTGGAAAATTATATTTTTCTAAGAATTTGTCCATTTGACCTATGTTTTCAAATTTCTTGGCATATAGTTCTTTGTAGTAATTTCTTACAGTCCTTTGTACTTCTGTGGTATCAGTTGTCATCTCTTCACTTTCATTTCTAATTGTGTTATTTGGGTCATGTTTCTTTTTTTGTTAATGAGCCTGCTTAAAGTCTTGTCAGTTTTGTTTATCTTTTCAAAGAACCAGTCCCTGGATTTATTGAACCTTGGAATTGTGCTTTTAGTCTCTATGTTGTTTAATTCTGCTCTGATCTGGGTTATTTCCTTCCTCCTACTTGATCTGGGCTGTCTTTGTTGTTGTTCCTCTAGTAGTTGTAGGTGTACAGTTAGGTTGTTTATTTGAAATATATCTATCTTTTTTAAGGAGACTTGTGTTGGTATGAACTTCCCTCTCAGGATTGCCTTCTCTGTGTCCCATAAGTTTTAAATTGCTGTTCATTTTAATTTGTTTCCAGAAACTTTTTGATTCCCTCCTTAATCTCATTCTTGACCTATTCATTGTTTAATAGTATGCTTTACGATCTCCATGAGTTTAAGTGTTCTTGTTGGGGGGGGGGGGTTAGTTTCTAATTTCAGTCCTTTTTGGTTAGAGAAAATGCTTGATATGATTTCACTGTTCTTGGATTTGTTGGGGCTTGTTTTGTGTCCTACCATGTGGTCTCTTTTTGAAAATGTTCCATGTGCATTTGAAAAGAATGTGTATTTAGCTTCTTTGGGATGAGAGGCTCTACATATATCAGTTAAGTCCATTTGACCAAGGGCGTTGTTCAATGCAACAATATCCTTGTTGATATTTTGTTGGGAAGATATGTCCATTTTTGACAGTGGGATGTTAAAATCCCCTACTATTATTGTGTTGCTGTCAAAATCTTCCTTGAACTCTTCCAAGATTTCACTTATGTATCTGTATTTTCCTTTGTTGGATGCATATATATATTTACAATGTTTATGTCTTCTTGATGGAGTCTTCCTGATGTAGTCTTCCCTTGAGTATTATGAAGTGACTTTCTGGGTCTCTCTTTATGGCCCTTTTTTTGAAGTGTATTTTTTCTGATATGAGTATTGCTTTTCATATCAAATCTGGCTTTTTCCCGTGTCCATTTGCTTAAAAGCTTTCTTTCCAGCCCTTCATTTTCAATCTGTGTAGGTCTTTTGTTCTGATGTGGGTCTCTTGTAGGCAGCATATGTGCCGAACATGCTTTCTTGTCCATTCGGCTTTCCTATGTTATTTGATTGGAGCATTTAATCCATTTACATTTAAAGTTATCATTGATAGGTACTTATTCATTGCCATTTTTTGTACTTATGTTCCTCTCTCTCTCACTGTTCTTATTCCTGTTCTTAAAGCAGTCTCTTTAGCATGTATTGCAGAGCTACTTTGGAGAAGGTATATTCTTTGAGGCTTCTTTTGTCTGGGAAGCTTCTTATCTGGCTTTTTATTTAAATTGAGAGCTTTGTTGGATAAAGTAGTCTTGTTTGCAGGCCTCTGGTTTTTATTACTTGGGATATTTCTTGCCATTTTTTTCTGGCCAGGAGCATTTCCAATGGGAAGTCAGCTGCCAGTCTTATGGGGCTCCCTGTATGCTAATTCTGTTCTTCCATTACTTTCTTTAATATTCTCACTTTGTCTTAGAATTTTGCCACTTTAAATATGATATGTCTTGAATTGGGCCTCTTTGGGTTCCTGTTGATGGGAACACTGTGTTTCCTGAACTTTCGTGACATTTTCTCTCATCAAAATTAGAAAGTTTCCCATCATTACTTTATCTTTTTTTAGGGTCCTTCTTTAGAAATCTTTTTTTAAATTTAGTTATTGCTCAAGTACAGTTTTCTGTCTTACTCCTATCCCAGGCCACCCCCCACAGTGTTCCCCAGCTTGCTCCCATTTCCACCCCCGTTAGTTGTTGTCCATGTGTCCTTTATATTAGTTCCTGTAAATCCTTCCCATTTTTCCCTTGAAATTCTATCCCCTCTCCCTCCTGGCCACTGTCACTGTGTTCTCTATTTCAATGTCTTTGTTTTCATTTGGCTTGCTTGTTTGTTTTGTTGTTTAGTTTCCTGTTAACGGTGAGATTATGTGGTATTTTTCTTTCAATGCCTGGCTTATTTCACTCAGCATAATGCTTTCCAGTTCCATCCATGATGTTGCAAAGGGTAGGGGCTCCTTCATCCTTTCTGCAGCATAGAATTCCATTGTGTAAATGTACCATAGTTTTTTGATCCATTCATTTACTGACAGGCACATAGGTTGATTCCAGTTCTTGGCTATTGTAAATTGTGCTTCTATGAACATTGGGGTGCATAGGTTCTTTTGGATTGGTGTTTCAAGGTTCTTAGGATATAATCCAGCAGTGGAATTGCTGGGTCAAAAGGCAGATCCATTTTTAATTTTGAGAGAAAATTCCATACTCTTTTCCACAGTGGTTATACCAGTCTGCAATCCCACCAACAGTGGATTAATGGCTTCTCTTCTCCAAAACCTCTCCAACACTTGTTGTTTGTCAGTTTGTTTATGATGGCCGTTCTTACTGGTGTAAAGTGGTAAATCATTGTGGTTTTAACTTGCATCTCTCTGATAGCTAGCAATATCGAGAATCTTTTCATGTGTCTCTGGATGCTCTGTATGTCCTCCTTGGTGAAGTGTCTGTTCAAGTCCTTTGCCCATTTTTTAATTGGGTTGCTCATCTTCTTTGAGTGGAGTCCTGTGAGTTCTTTGTATATTTTGGAGATCGAACCTTTGTCTGAGGTATCATTGGCAAATATGTTTTCCCAAACAGTTGGTTCTCTTTTTATCTTAATACTGCTTTCTTTAGCTGTGCAGAAGCTTTTAATTTTCATGAGATCCCATTGCTTTATTCTTTCCTTTATGTCCATTGCTCTAGGGGAGATATCAGTAAAAATGCTGCTGCGTGGAATATCTGAGATTTTCCTGCCAATGTTCTCCTCTAGGACTTTAATGGTGCCAGAGCTTATATTTAAGCCTTTTATCCACCTTGAATTTATTCTGCTGTACAGTGTAAGTTGGTGCTCAAATTTCATTTTTTGCATGTAGCTGTCCAGTTATCCCAACACCATTTGCTGAAGAGGCTATTTTTACTCCATTTTATGTCATCGCCCCCTTTGTCAAATATTAATTGAATGTAAAGACTTAGGTTTATTTCTGGACTCTCTGTTCTGTTCCATTTGCCTATGTGCCTGTTTTTATGCCAGTACCAGGCTGTTTTGTATTACCAGCGGCCTTGTAATACAGTTTGTTATCAAGTATTGTGATCCCTCCTACTTTGTTCTTCTTTCTCAATATTGCGACTGCTATAAAGGGTTGTTTATAGTTCCATATAAATTTTTGAAGTGTTTGTTCTGTGTCTGTGAAATACGCCATTGGTACTTTAATAGGTATTGCGTTGAATCTGTAAATTGCTTTGGGTAGTATGGACAGTTTTGGTGATGTTAATTCTTCCAATCCATGAACACGGTATATGTTTCCATTTGTTTGTGTGTTATTTAATTTCTTTATTCAGTGTTGTGTAGTTTTCTGCATACAGGTCTTTTACCTCCTTCGTTAGGTTTATTCCCAGATATTTTATTTTTGTTTTTGCTATATCGAATGGGATTTTTTCTTGATTTCTGCCTCTGCTGATTCATTGTTAGTATACAAAAATGCTTTTAATTTCTGTATATTGACTTTGTATCCCGCTGTTTTTCCTAATTCATTTATTACGTTGAGCAGTTTTGGTAGAGTCTATAGGATTTTCCATGTACACTATCATGTCATCTGCAAATAATGACAGTTTTTTTCCTCCTTTCCAATTTTGATGTCCTTTATTTCCTTTCTTGTCTGATTGCTGTGGCTAAAACTTCCAATACTATATTGAATGAAGTGGTAAAAGTAGACAACCTTGTCTTGTTCCTGATCTTAGTGGAAATATTTTAGTTTTTGCCCATTGAGTATGATGTTGGCTGTAGGTCTCTCATAAATGACCTTTATTTTATTGAGGAATGCTCCCTTTAATCCCACTTCGCTGAGTTTTTTTTTTAATCAGGAATGGGTGTTGTACCTTATCAAAAGCTTTTTCTGCATCTATTGATATGAACATGTAATTTTTGTCCTTGCTTTTGTTTATGTGCTGTATTATATTTACTGATATGCAAATATTGAACCATCCTTAGATCCCTGGGATGAATCCCACTTGGTCATGATGTATGATATTCTTGATGTATTGTTGGATGTGATTTGCCAATATTTTATTGAAGATTTTAGGCTGTATGTTCATCAGCGATATTGGCCTGAAATTTTCTTTCTTTGTTGTCTCTCTATCTAGTTTTGGGATTAGGATGATGGTGGCTTCTTAAAAAGAGTTTGGGAGTTTTCCATCATTTGGATTTTTTGGAATAGTCAGTGCAGAATAGGGTTTAGCTCTTCCTTAAATGCTTTGTAGAATTATCCTATTAAACCACCTGGTCCAGGGCCTTTCGGTGTTTCGTGAAGCAGTTTTGGATACTGCTTCAATTTCATCTGCTGTTATTGTTCTTTTACAGCTTTCTGCTTCTTCTTCATTGAATTTTGAAAGATTATATATTTCTAGAAATTTGTCCATTTCACATAGGTTTTCAAATTTCTTGGCATACACTTATGCATAGTAATTACTTACAATCCTTTGTATTTTTGTGATGTCAGTTGTAATCTCTCTTCTTTCATTTCTGATTGTGTTTATTTGTGTCCTCTCTCTTTTTCTTCTTGATGAGCCTACTTAAAGTCTTGTTGATTTTGTTTATGTTTTCAAAAAACCAGCTTCTGGATTCATTGATTTTTAGAACTGTGCTTTTAGTCTCTATTAGTCATTTAATTCTTTTCTGATCTTGGTTAATTTCTTCTTTCTACTTGCTCTGGGCTGTCTTTGTTTTTGTTTCTTGAGCTCTTGCAGGCATAGTGTTAGGTTGTTTTTTGAAATGTTCCTATCTTCTTTAGGTAACCCTGTATTGCTATGAACTTCCCTCTCAGGACTGCCTTTGCTGTGTCCCATAAGTTTGGAGTTGTTGTGAGTTCATTTTTATTTCTTTACAGAAACTTTTTGATTTCTTCCGTAATCTCATTCTTGACCCATATGTTGGTTAATATCATGCCATTCAATCTCCACGGTTTTGAGTGTTTTGGGGTTTTCTTTTGGGGTTGGTTTCCAGTTTCAGTCCCTTGTGGTTGGAGAAAATGCTTGGTATGATTTCAGTTTTCTTGAATTTGTTGAGGCTTGTTTTGTGTCCTAACGTGTGGTTTATCTTTGAAAATATTCTGCTTGCATTTGAAAAGAATGTGTATTCAGATGCTTTGGGATGAAGGGTTCTACATATATCAGTTAAGTCCATTTAATATAGGGTATTGTTTAATGCCACTATATCTTGGTTGATATTTTGTTTAGAATATATTTCCATTTTTGACAGTGGGATGTTAAAATCCCCTACTATAATTGTGTTGCAGTCAATATCTTACTTGAAGTTCTCTAAGATTTTATTTATACATTTGAGCGCTCCTATGTTGGTGCATATATATTTAAAATGTTAATGTCTTCTGGGTGCATTCTTTCCTTGAGTATTATGAAGTGACCTTCTGGGTCTCTCTTTATGGCCCTGTTTTTGAAGTCTACTTTGTCTGATATGAGTATTGCTACCTTGGCTCTTTTTTTCTTGTTTGTTTTACTGGAAATTTTTCCCAGTCCTTCACTTTTAGTCTGTGTAAATCTTTTGTCCTGAGGTGTGTCTCTTGTATGAAGCATATGCGTGGGTCATGCTCTCTTATCCATTCAGCTCTTCTATGTCTTTTGATTGGAACATTTAATCTATTTAAGTATAAAGTTATTATGGATAGGTACTTATTCATTGCCATTTTTGTACCTGTGTTCCTATTTGTGTCTCTTTTTACCTTCATCAAAGCAGTCTTTTTTGCATCTCCTTCAGATCTGGTTTCATGGAAGTGTATTTTTTTAGACTTCTTTTGTCTTGGAAGCTCTTTATTTGGCCTTCTATCTTGATTAAGAGCCTTGTTGGGTAAAGTATCCTTGGTTGCAGGCCTCTGATTCTCATTACTTGGAATATTTCTTGCCATTTTCTTCTTGCTTGGTGCATTTCCCTTGAGAAGTCGGCAGCAAACCTTATTGGGGCTCCCTTGTATGTTACTTCCTGTTTCTCCCTTGCTGCCTTTAAGATTCTCTCTTTATCTTGGAATTTTGCCATTTTAATGATGATATGCTTTGAAGTGAGCCTCTTTGGGGTCCTCATCATGTGGACGCTCTGTGATTCCTGGATTTGTGTGACTTTTTCTCTCATCAGGATAGGGAAGTTTTCCCTCATTACTTTTTCAAATAGTTTTTCTATCGTTTGTTCTTCTTCTTCTCATTCTGGTATCCCTCTTATTTGGATATCATTATGTTTCATATTGTCTTGCATTTCCATTAATCTCTCTTCATTCTCTCTGAGACTCTTTTTCTTTTCTTGCTTATTCTGTGAGTTTTTTTCTACTTTGTCCTCCAACTCACTAATCAGATCTTTTACTTCATCGATTCTGCTTTTGATTCCTTCTACTGTGTTCTTCAGTTCAGAAATTATATTCTTCATTTTCTTTTGTCTCTTGATGATAGATTCCACTTCATTTTTCATGTTGATATAGTTTGCAGTGAGTTCATTGTAGCTCCCCTCTAGTTTCTCGTAGCTCATTGTGAGCTCTTTGAACTTCTCAATAACCAGTACTTTAAATTCAATATCTGGCAGTTGACTTGCCTCTATTTCATCTAACATTCTTTCTGAGACTTCCACCTATTCTTTCATTTGGGGATTGTTTCTTTGTCTTCCCATTGTTTGCGAGAGTCTTCTTGTTGGCCTCAGCTTCTTAAATTGATCTGTTCTGACTCCCTGGGTTTATGGTGTGAACTGGGTTTATGGTGGAATGCCTGTGAAATTTAGTGGCGCAGACTCCTTCAGTTTTCCTAGTGTTCTCCACTTCCACCCATTCATTTTTTGTGTGTGTGATCAGCTGGAGGGGCAGGCAGAATGGTTTATGACAGCAGGAGAGTATTTTATGACATTTATAGTCACAGCCAGTAGAGAAGAGATAGAAGATCTTTAGGCTATATATAGTGTTAACCATAATCTTCAACCCAACTTGCCACTTTTAAGAAAGGATGGACAAAGGATAAGTCTCTTGTTGGGGAGGAAAGTCTTGTGAGTTGGATCTAGAAAGCAGTGAGATTGCGGGTGGTCAGATTCTGATGTAAAGGGAGAGTAATGGATAGTACTTAGGTGTAGTGTGTGAGCAAGTAGAGTTAATCACTCCAGTCATAAAATTCAGGATACTGTGAAGTGGACTAAGATCTGGGAGATGCGTTGTGAAGTATTTACATTTGTATAGAACAGCTATTGTTTACAATAATATTAGTGCAACAACCATATGACAGACTCTATGTGATCTGGATAACATGAACAGGGGATATAGAAGTTTGGGTAGTGTGCTAAATGAAAATAAGTGGAATGAAGTGTAGAAAATTGGCAATACACTGTGGAGGAAAGAACAGGGGAAACCTTTCAAATGATACAATATAACTAGCCAAGGCCAAAAAGCCTATACATAAAGAGGAGGAATACAAAGATACTATTAAAATATAAAATAAGTGAGAATAATGAGAAAATAATAATAATACAAATGTGCAGGGACTTGTGGCTTCTTTGCTATAGCAAAGTGAAATTTGTCTCTCTTTCTCTACTGTTGGGAAGCCTCTTCTTTCGGTCCAACTCTGGTCTTTTTGCAGTTCCAAATTGTTTTTGTTACTTCTGGGTAAAAGAAAAAAAAAAGGCAGGAGAAGGGAGGAAAAAGCAATGTTTGAAAAGAAAGGAAGAAGAAAGAAAACAGTAGAGAAGAAAAGAGAAAAAAGTATTGAAAGCTAAAACAATAATAAAATTAAAAAGATAAAAGATTACTTTAAAAAAATCTCTTGTTGGTTTCAAACTGGCCAAACAGGTTTTTCTGGCTGCAGCAGGCTGAGGTGTGATTGGTGTGTGCTTTCTGTGAGCCCTCTCCCAAGAGCTAAACCAGAGGCTTTCCCCAGCACCCCACAAAGGGGATCTAGGACTTCTTCATAGTGCTCTTTTCCCTCGGGGGTTATCACTATGGGCTGGATTGCGGGGTGCGCATGCGCATGCACCCACACCTGCCAGGCTGTCTGGTTCCCGCAGTTGGGGTGCAGACCCGTAATTCCCCCACTAGTTTTGTGGGGGAATTCCAGGCCCTCCGCCCAACCTCAGGTTCACTGCCAGGCTTGGTGGGGAGTAGACCAGGTTGCTGTAGTAGAAGAAACCTTCAGCTCACTTTCCCAAAACTTTCTTCTTTAGAAAACCTGCCTCTCAGAACAGCTTAATCCCCCAGCCAGACCAGTGACTATCAGAGTCAGAGCCCTACACTGCACCTCTCAGTTCTGGGCTGGTGACCACAGAGACCACATCCCTTTGTCCTTAGTACCCTCTCTGTGAACTCTAGCAAACAAGTTTCTCTAGGTGCCCAATCTTGCTTGGCTGGGGAGGAAGGGAGCTGATAACCCAGCTCTCCCCCAAGGACCCTTCGGCAGGCCCGGGGATCCCAAAGTGTCTGCAGGAGACACACTGGGAGCCAGGCCTGAGAGCTGGGCGCTGACCAAGGCGTGTTGGGTGTTGGGCACCTACCGAGGCATGTGGGGCACTACACACTGGGCACTGGGCTCTGGGCTGTGCTCCGGCTGAAGCCCCTGCTGCTCCTGTCTTTGCTGGGGTCCCTGAGTCTCTACTGTACTGAAGCCATCTCCCTATCGTATGAATTTTCCATGACCGTCATGATTTCTGGTCCCTTATTGTCATATATGCTGGGGAACTGTTAGGTGTTTGCACTGTTTCTCCATAGATTGGCCAGGATTTTCTCCCATATGTGCAAGGAAATGGAATCCGCTCCGTCCTACTCTGTCACCATCTTGGAACCAGCTAGCCACCCTTACTTTTTTCAGCAGGTTTTCTATCTGTTCTTCTGGGGTCCCTATTATATGGCTATTATTATGTTTCATGTTGTCATGCATTTCTCTTGACACTTCTTCATTCTTTCTGAGTCTCTTTTCATTTTCTTGGTCTTTCTAGGTGTTTTTCTACATTGTCCTCTAGCTCTCTGATCCAATCCTCTGCTTCATCTATCCCTCTTTTTGATTCCTTTTACTGTATCCTTCAGTTCAGAAATCATATTCTTCATATCCTCTTGACCCTTGTTGATAGCTTCTATTTTCTTTTCATGTTTATATAGTTTGCAGTGAGTTAATTGTAGTTTCCCTATAGTTTTGGTAATTTTCTGTGAGCTCATTGAGCTTCCTGATAACCATGGCTTTGAACTCAATATCTAATAGTTGACTTGCATCTGTTTCATTTAGCATTTTTTTTCTGAGGCTTCCTCCTTTCCTTTCATTTGGTGATTGTTTCTTTGTCCTCCCATTGTTCGTGAGACTCTTCTTGTCAGCCTCTGTTTCTTCAGTTCATCTGTTCTGACTCCCTGGGTTTATGGTGTGAACTTCTATTGTAGGAGACTGTGAGATTCAGTGGTGCAGTCTCCTTGATCTCCTGTGCTGTGGGCCTTGGGTTGTTGTTTATGTTGGTTCTGTGTATGTCTTTGGGTTTTGATTGTTTTGGGGTCTTTCTGTGGTGAGTCTTTCCCTCCAGCTGGTTAACTAAGGGTCACTCTGTCCACAACCTCTTGTGTTCTGTTGTGCAGGCATAGGCAGTTTGTGTTGAAGGTGGTTCTTTTGTATGTACAAGGTTTGAGGATTTTCTCTTGCTCTTATTTGGTTGTTTGTTCTGAGTAATTTCTCCATCATTTGGTTGTTTTTCCAGATCAGTCCTGGGTTGAGTTACTGTGGTTTCCACTCCCTCCTTCACCTTCTTCCATTGTTATCTGTTGGTGCTTCCTTTGTTGGTGGGTTTTCTCTTCGAGCATATATAATGGTGTGCACAGCTTCTACTTATTCTTTTTTTATAATCAGTTGGAGGGGGGAGGTGAAATGGTTTAAGACAGCAGGAGTGTACTCTATGGTAGTTAAAGCACCAACCCATAGAGAAGAGATATGAGATCCTTTTGATATGTAGTGTTAACTATGATATTTCACACAACTAACCACTTTTTAGAAATGGTGGAAAGAAGATAAGACTCTTGTTTGGGAGGGGAGTTTTGTGAGTTGGATCTAGAAAGCAATGAGCTTGTGGGCAGTCATATTATGAGGTCAAATGAGATTAAAGGACAGAAAATGAGTGTAGTGTGTGAGAGAATAGAGTTAACCACAATAGTAATAAAGTTCAACTAACAGTAAAGTGAGCTAAGATCCAGTAGAGGTGCTGTGCAGTATTTACAATAGTATGGAACAGCAATTATTTACAATAGTAATGGAGCAACAATCATATGACAGAATCTATGTGATCTGAATAACAATAAAAGGGAGTACAGGACATAGAGGAGTGTGCTGTTGGAACATAGTGAAGTGAAAGATAGAAAATAAAAAATGCAATATGAAAGAGAGAACAAAGAAAACCAGTCAAACAATACAATTTAACAAGCCAAGTGAAGACTGGACAGAAAGAAGAGAAATAAAAAAAATAGTAATAAAATAAAAGATGTAAGGATAATCAAAACATAATAATAATACATATATACAATAACTTGCAAATTCTCTGGAGTAGAAACGTTAAATTTGTCTCACTGTCTCAGTTTTGGGATAACCCCTCTCTGGGTCCTACTCTAGTCCCTTCACAGCTCCAGGTTTTATTGTCTCACTTGTGGGAATTTTTTTTAAAAAGGAAGGAAGGAAGCAAGAATAAAAAAGGAAAGAAAGGATGAAGAAATAAAAAATGAAAAGAAAGGAAAGGAGGAAGGAAATTAAAAAAAAAAAAGGCTTCCTGCTGGCTTCAATCAGCCAAGGTATTTCTGCTGTTCTTCCTGGCTGCAGCAGGCTGAGGAGGGATTGATTTCACTTTTCTCCCTTCTTGAGCCTCTTCACAGTTGCTAGCCTCCAGCACAGTTCCTCAGTTCACTGCCAGTGCCCTTCTGTGCTCAGCCTGTCCCTTCAGTCCACTAGTTGCACTGTCATTGAGCTGCACCAATTAGGGGCAACTCACACATCACCTTTTTGCTCTTTGCTGTCCTAAATACTTGGGACTCTCAGAGTCTCTTCAGAGTATTTTAGCACCCCACTGAGTTAAGGCTTTCTGGGGACTGCTGACTCCTTGAGCTCCACAGCTCACTTCTGCAGGTGGTGTCTCCACCTCCCTCTTCATCCCTGCAGGGCAGGGGCAAAGCAGTGGCTGCCACTGTGGATGTGGGTGCAGGCATCCTCTGCTGTTGTATCCAGGGCACTGGGGTTGGGCACAAGGTGTCTCTGGGCAGCAGGGTCAGGCACGCTCAGTCCTCAGGGGTGCAGATGTGAGCTCTCAATCTCTACCGCTGGGCAGGATGGGCAGCAGCTAGGCCTTGGGGTCAGGTATATGCCATCCTTTGGGGCTGCCTCTTGCTGTGGGTGCATGGCCTCTGCTCCTGGGGTGAGATTGGCAGCCACTAGGCCATGGGGTCAAGTAAGTTCTGTCTCCAAGGCTGGGGATGTGAGTGCTTCTGCTGTTTGCAGCAAGAGGGGGAGTGCAGCCAACATGGCAGGGTAGGAGTAGGGGTGTAGGAGGCAGGGGTGACTGCTGAGGGAGAATTCCCTAAACAGCCACCAAGTGCCTCTCCTTTTTCTTTTTCTCCCTGAAAAATTCCTCCTCTTCAAGCCTGCTGCTACAAACATGTGTCTGGCCTCTCACACAGCCCAACTCTCCAACCAGAACAGGAACTATCTGTCTCAGGTTGTGTCACTGTCCAACTCTTCCCTACTGGTGTCCACAGTCTCTGTGGGTACACACCACCCCTGTGTGTTCATTCTAATTCTTGCCATGCAACTTCAAGCATCCAGGTCCCTCCTGGTGCTGCTCAATACCTTATTTGGCAAGGGAGGGAGCTGTTGACCTGGCTCTCTCCCAAGAAACCTGCAGTAGACCCAGCAGTTGCCGGACCTAGAACTGCAGCTGCCCTGGTTCCTGTGCTGGTCCCCATGCTGGTCCCCATGCTGGTCCCAGGGACCTTTTTGTCCTGAAGCACTCTCCTTACCATCCTTTACAATTTTTGGTCTCCAATCTTCATATATGTGGGGATACCATTGGTTGTTCACGCTGTTCCTCAGAAGATTGGCTAGGGGTTTCACCCGTGCAGAGGAGGAACTGGACTCCACTGCCACCTCTCTTACTGCCATCTTCCTCTAGGTTTCTGTTTTGTGGCTGCATAGTATTCCATTGTATAAATGTACCACAGCTATTTTTATCCACTCATTTACTGATAGGCATTTTGGCTGTTTCCAGATCATGTCTTTTGTAAATAATGCTGCAATGAATATAGGAGTGCATATATTTTTTAATTAGTGTTTTGAGTTTCTTCAGATATATTTAGAAGTGGGATTGTGGGGTCAAAAGGTAGTTCCATTTTTAATTTTACGAGAAAATTCCATACTGTTTTTCAGAGTGGATGCACCAATCTGCAGTCTCACCGACAATGCATAATGGCTTCCTTTTTTTTTCATATCCTCACCAAAACTTGTTGTTTGCTGATTTATTGGTGATGGCCATTCTGACAGACATCAGACGATATCTCATTATAGCTTTAATTTGCATTTCTCTGATTCTTAATGGTGTTGAGCAACTTTCCACATTTCAATGGGCCTTCTGTGTGTCCTCTTTGGAGAATTATCCATTCAGGTCCTTTGCCCATTTTTTAATTGGGTTGTCTTCTTGTTGTTGAGTTGTATAAGTTCTTTATGTATTTTGAAAATGAACCCCTTATCAGATATGTCATTGGTAAATATGTACTCTCATTCAGTGGGATCCTTATTCATTTTATTGAGTAATAAAAAAATAAACAAATGGGCTCTTAATGTATTTTAAAGACACAATACCATATGATTTAACTATAGGTTCTGTGTTATATAGCAGATTTGTAGAACTTGTATATCTCATAGAAAAAAAAGTTTGTACTAATAAAAGAAATGTTCCCTATTTCCTCCTTTTTAAATTATTTTTAAATTTTTTATTTTAATTGATGTTCAAATACAGATTTCTGTTTTTCACTCTCATTTCAGTCCACCCACCTAGCCCTCCTCACCTCTCTCCCATTTCCGCCCCACCTAGTTTTTGTCCATGGGTCCTTTATATTTGTTCCAGTAAACCCTATCCCCTTTTCCCTGAAATTCCCTCCTCTCTCCCCTCTGGTTACTGTCAGCCTGCTCTCTATTTCAGTGTCTTTGGTTATATTTTGCTTGCTTGTTTGTTTGTTTGTTTGTTTTGTTGTTTAGGTTCTTGTTAAAGGTGAGATCATATGGTATTTGTCTTTTACCGCCTGGCTTATTTCACTTAGCATAATGCTTTCCAGTTCCATCCATGCTGCTACAAAGGGTAGGAGCTGCTTCTTTCTTTCTGCTGCATAGAATTCTATTGTGTAAATGTATCATAGTTTTTTGATCCATTCATTTACTGATGGGCACATAGGTTGCTTCCAACTCTTGGCTATTGTAAATTGTGTTGCTATAAACATTGGGATGCATAGGTTCCTTTGGATTGGTGTTTTAGAGTTCTTAGGATATACTCCTAGCAGTGTAATTGCTGGGTCAAAAGGCTTATTCATTTCTAGTTTTCTTAGAAAATTTCATAATGTTTTTCATAATGGTTGTACCAGTCTGCAATCCCACCAACAGTGCACTAGGGCCCCATTTTTCCTGCAACGTCTCTAACACTTGTTTTTTGCTTGCAATAAAACAAGTTTTAGAGTTTACAAGTTTTTGTGTTTACAATAGCCATTCTGACTGTTGTGAAGTGGAATCTCATTGTGGTTTTAATTTGCATCTCTCTGATAAATAGCAATATTGAGCATCTCTTCATGTGTCTCTGGATCCTCTGTATGTCCTCCTTGGAGAAGTGTCTGTTAAATCCTTTGCCCATTTTTTAATTGGGTTGCTTGTCTTCTTAGAGTGAAGTTGTGTAAGTTCTTTATATATTTTGGAGAATAAACCCTTATCTGAGGTCTCCCTCTTCTTCATTCACTGGAAACCACCATTCTGTTTTTTACTTTCATGAATGTGACTGTTTTAGATACCTCATATAAGTGGAATCAGGCAGTGTCTGTCTTTTTGTGAGTGGCTTATTTCACTTAACACAATGTCCTCTGGGATCATCTGTGTTGTTTCATATTGCATGGTTATTCTTTATTTGATATATATATATATATATATATATATATATATATATATATGTGTGTGTGTGTGTGTGTGTGTATGTATATTAGCTATTGTGAATAAGCCTGTAGTGAACAGTAGAACGCAGATATCTCTTTTTGATCCTGACTGCTATTCCTTTGTGTATATACATTATCCAGAAGTTGGATTGCTGTAGCATTTGATAGATTTATTTTAATATTTTTGAGAAATGTTAATATGTTTTTATAGTGGTTGCATCAGTTTACATTCCCACCAACAACATAGAGGAGTTCCACTTTCCTCCATATCCTCAACAATATTTATTATCTTATTAGGGTGTTTTTAATCATTTAAATATTTTTCAAAATTAAATCTATTAGGGTGACATTTTTAATGAAACTATATAGGTTTCAAGTGTACAATCCTGTGAATATTATGTATACTGCCCACCACTGTGCACCCACCACCCAAAGTCCAATCTTTGTCACCATGTATTTGATCCCCTTAACCTTTTAGTAAACCCCAAACCCCTTCTTGCTGGTGAAAAACATACTTTTTTGTCTATGAGTTTTTGTTTGTATTTTTTCTTATTTGCCCATTTGTTTCTTTCAGTTTTATATCTCACATATGGGTAAAACAATATGTTTTTTTACTTTTTCCATCTGATTTATTTTGCTTAAAGATCCATCAATGTTTTATTGATGTTGAGTCTTGTAACATTTTAATAAATTTTGAATGTTAACCCTTTATCAGATGTATCAGGGAATGTGTTCTTCCATTTGATGGGTTGTCTTTTTATTTTGTTGATGGCTTCTTTTGCTGTGCAAAATCTTTAATTTGATGTAGTCTCATTTGTTATTTTTCTTTCGTTTTCCTCTCCTAAGGAAATATACTAGATAAAATATTGCTATGAGTAATGTCTAAAATTTTACTGCCTGTTTCCTTCTAGGATTTTTACAGTTTGGGATCTAACATTTAAGCCTTTAATACATTTGAATTTATTCTTGTACACAATGTAAGAAGGTGGTTTAGTTTTACTTTTCTGCATGTATCTGTCCAATTTTTCCAACACAATGTATTGAATGAGCTATCTGTAGTCCACTGTATGTGCTTTCTTTTTCTGTCAAATATTAATTGACTATAATGTTATGGGTTTACTTGTGGGATCTCTATTCTGTTCCATTGACCTCTGTGTTTGTTTTTTTATGCCACTACCATGCTGTTGGATTATGATGGCCTTATAGTATCGTTTGATATTAGGTAGCATGATTCATCCAACTTTGTTCTTTTTTCTCAAAATTGTTGTTGCTATGTTGATCCTTTTGTGATTCCATGGAAATTTTAAAAATATTTGTTCTAGTTGTGTAAAATACATCATTGGAATCTTGATAGAAATTGCGTCAAAGCTATAAATTGCTTTGGGTAGCATGAACATTTTAATGATGTTAATTATTTCTATACATGAACACAGTGTGTGCTTCCACTTATTTGTATCTTCTTCACTTTATTTCTTCAGTGTGTTATAATTTCCTGAGTACAGGTTTCTTACATCTTGAGTTATATTTATTCCTATGTATTTTATTCTTTTTGAAGCAATTGCAAATAGATTTTTTCTTAATTTCCCTTCCTGATAATTCATTACTACTGTCTAAAAATACAACTGATTTCTGTATTTTAATTTTGTATTTTGTTTCTTTGCTGAATTTATTGTCCAGTTCTAGTAGTATTCTGGTGGAACATTTGGGGTTCTCTATGTATAGTATCATGTCTTCTACAACAATCCAATTTAAAAAAAATAGGCAAAGGATCTGAATAGACACTTCTCCAAAGAAGACATACAGATGACCAATAGACATATCAAAAGATGGTCAGCAGCACTAACAATCAGAATAATGCAAATTAAAATCACAATGAGATATTATTTCACAATGGTCAGAATAGCTATTATCAATGAATCAATAAACAACAAATGGTGGAGAGGATATGCAGAAAGAGAAACTGTTTTGCACTGTTGGTGGGAATGTAGATTGGTGTAGCAACTTTGGGGAAAAGTATGGAGATGACTCAAAAATGGAAAATGAATTTTCCTTTTGATCCAGTGGTCCCACTTCCAGGAATGTATCCAAATTAATCCAAAACACAAATTTGAAAAAAAAAAAAACTTATGCAACCCTATGTTCATTGTTGCATTATTGACAATTGTGAAGAAATGGAAGCAGCCCAAGGGTCCATCAGTAAATGAGTGGGTAAAACAACTATGGAACATTTACACAATCAAAAACTACTTGGCTTTAAACATAGAAAAAAATTACCCTTTGCAACAACATGAATGGATGTGGAGAATATTATGCTAAGTGAAATAAGCCAGTCAGAGAAAGATAAATGCCATATGATTTGCTCATATGTAGAATCGAATGAACAAACTGAACTAACCAGCAAAATAGAGACAGAATCATAGAGAGAAAGCAAGATGACAGCTATGACCAGGGTAAGAGTGGAGGGATGCAACAAAAATTAAAAAGGACTCATAGACATGGATAACAGTGTGGTGATTGAGAGACTGATAGAGGTATAATGGGGATAAATGGTAATTGAAAAACTACAATAAAATAGATCCATTCATGTTATCACAAATGACAGTATTTTATTTCTTCTTTTGGCTGAGTAGTATTACATGTGCCATAACTTCATTATCCAATTGACTATTGTCAAAAACTTCAGTTGTTTCCATGTGTTGGTGATGGTGAATAATGTTGGTGATGATGAATAATACATAGGGGTGCAAATAAATGTTTCAAATTCTTTGAGTAGATATCCAGAAGAGGGGTTGCTGGGTCATATGGTAACTTTATTTTTTTGAAATGCCTCCATACTGTTTTCCAGAATGGCTGTACCAGTTTACACTCCCACAAGTAGAGATTGAGGGTTTCCCTTTTCATCCACAACCTCTCCAAAATATGTTATTACTTATCTCATTGATAGTAGCCATTATAATAGGTGTGA
This sequence comes from Sturnira hondurensis, assembly GCF_014824575.4. NCBI lineage: Eukaryota > Metazoa > Chordata > Mammalia > Chiroptera > Phyllostomidae > Sturnira > Sturnira hondurensis. Next base: position 792,501 of record NW_028098010.1, read on the forward strand.
GATGATATCTTATTGTACCTTTAATTTGTATTTCTTTAATAGCTAGTGCAGTTGAGCATCTTTTCTATATCTGTTGGCCATTTGTATGTCTTCTTGGGAGAAGTGCCTCTTCAAGTCCTCTGCTCATTTTTCAATTGTATTTCTTGTTGCTTGCTATTGAGTTGTATGAGTTCTCTACATGTTTTAGATATTAATTCCTTGTTGAATCTGCTGTTTGCAGTATCTTCTACCATTTGTTTAATTGCTTTTTGGCATTATCTATTGCTGTCCAGAGCTTTTTAGTTTGATATAGTCCCATTCATTTATTTTTGCTTTTATTTTCCTTGTGTTTGGGGTCAACTTAATAAAAGAACAAAGCCAGAGTTGTCACATCTTAAATTTGAATTATATAATAAAACAACAATAATTGAAACATAATGATATTGGCAGAAAAACAGACATACAGAAAAAATGGAACAGAATTGAGAGCTCTGAAATAAACACATAAGTATATAAGCAAATAATTATGAACTAAGGAGCCAAAAAACATACAAAAGAGAAAAAAAGGATCTTTATTAAATGGTTCTGGGGGAATTAGAAAGTTACCCTCAAAATGTTGATACTATACTAATGTTTTTCTACATATATAAAAATTAACTCAAAATGGATCAAAGACCTAAATATTAGACCTGAAACAATAAATTATATAGACAAAAACATAGGTACTAAGTTTATGGACCTTGGCCCTATCTTGTTTTTTTGATAATAATCATTCTAACAAGTCTGAGACAAAATATCATTTTGGTTTTCATCTCATTTCTTTGTGTCTCATCTACTATTTAAATTATCCATTGATATAATTTCTCCTTACACTTGCATTTTTTTCTCTATGGAAATATTTTTATCATTTGATTTCTGGAAGCTTTTGTTTTTTGTTTATCTTAGTTAATGCATCTTTTGTTTCTTTAACATTTCAAGTTAAATTGTATAAATTGTCTGGTAATTTCAATATCAGTATTCCTTCACATCTAATTCTTTGGATTTTTGTTTTCTTTATTTTATTTTTTATAGAATTTATTGGGGTGACACTAGTTAACAATATTATATAGGTTTTGGATATGCAATTCCCCAACACATTGTCTGTACACTTATTGGTTCTTTTTTAAAAAATCATGAGTGGCCTTCTTATGTATTTGATGATCTTCATTTGTATATGTTTTATCTTATTTGTGTCTGTCCCATTGACTTAAATGTAGAAAACTTTCTTAAAAAAGTATTGGCTTTTGGTCAACAGGCGGTTCCATGTTTCATTTTCTGTGGGTTCCATACTGTTTTCCGTAGTTGCTGCACCAGTTTGTATTCCCACTAACAATGTACTAGAGTTACCTTTTCTCTATAACCTCACCAGTACTTGTTTATTAATTTGGTTAGGATGGCCAATATTACCAGTATGAAGTAGGATCTCATTGTAATTTTAATTTGCATCTTTCTTATGAGTAGTGATTCTGAACATCCTTCATATGTCTCTGGGCCCTCTGCATGTCCTCACTGGAGAAGTGTCTATTCAGTTCCTTTGCCTGTTTTTAATTGGGTTGTTTGTCTTCCATGGTCCTGGATGCATAAGGAGTCTGTTTCCTAAGACTAAGACTCTACTCCTGACTAAAACTTCAGTAATGATCTCTTAACTGTGATGGATCCAAGGTTTAATGCAGTTTATCTTTAGGAAAAATGTTTTAAAAGAGAACATAATAAATAAATAAAAATGAAATAATAAAATATTGGTTTTTTGCAGGTACTTGGGAGGGATTCCAATCTGCTGTCATTTCAATACCTTTCTTGATTTTCCAAGGGAATCCCAGTCCAGTGTCTTCACTTTACCTGAGGGTTTTCAGGCTCATGGTATCAATGCTGCTATTGGCATGTTGGTTTCTCAACTTTTTTTGCCCCAACTCCACTCCATTGACAGGTTCTAGTTCACTATCAATATGTATATATGCATCAAGGGCATTGTTGGGAGGTTTTGAAGACATTCCCTGTAAACTAACAATACCTAAAGGCTAACATCATAATAAAGCTGCTTTATAATAATAGGGAGCATCTAATGAGCTAGAATGCTGACAGTAGAAGTACAGAAACCTTTTCAGTAGTAGCATGTATTAACATTTTTAGAACGCTAGTTCCTCAAGGCACACAGCTTTGGAACACATAAAATGTCCAAAATACTATGTTACATTTCAGAGGACTCAGGTTATAACCCTTTTACCACTCTTCTAATATGATTTTTCTGTCACTCTATAAGGATTCATATATATATGAGATATTCATTTGTATATGGATATACACACACACACACACACAGAGAATGCATATATTTTATGTCTTAAACTCAATATTCTCTTCTGTCAGTCATTTTTTTAGGGTTTAGTTTATTTATTTATTTATTTATCCCAATTTTTTATTTAATTATTTTTCAAGTACAGTTTTCTGTCTATTACCCCCATCCCATCCCACCCCCCATCCTCCCCCCTCCCTCCCATTTCCACCCTTCTCAGTTGTTCTCCATGTATCCTTTATATAGGTTCCTCTAAATCCTTCCCCTATTTTCCCTGAAATTCCCTCCCATTTTCCCTCTGGTCACTGTCAGCCTGCTCTCTATTTCAGTATCTTTGGTTATATTTTGCTTGCTTGTTTGTTTTGTTGTTTAGCTTCCTGTTAAAGGTGAGATCATATGGTATTTGTCCTTCAACACCTGGCTTATTTCACTCAGCATAATGCTTTCCAGTTCCATCCATGTTGTTGCAAAAGGTAGGAGCTCCTTCTTTCTTTCTGCAGCATAAAATTCCATTGTGTATATGTACCATAGTTTTTTGATCCATTCATTTACTGATGGGCACCTAGGTTGCTTCCAACTCTTGGCTATTGTAAATTGTGCTGCTATGAACATTGGGGTGCATAGGTTCTTTGGGATTGGTGTTTTAGGGTTCTTAGGATACAATCCCAGCAGTGGAATTGCTGGGTCAAAAGGCAAGTCCAATTTTAGTTTTCTGAGAAAATTCCATACTGTTTTCCATAATGGTTGTACCAGTCTGCAATCCCACCAACAGTGGACCAGAGTCCCCTTTTCCCCACACCCTCTCCAACATTTGTTGTTTATTGCTTTGTTTATGATAGCCATTCTCACCGGTGTAAAGTGGTATCTCATTGTAGTTTTAATTTGCATCTCTCTGATAGCTAGTGATATTGAGCATCTTTTCATGTGTCTCTGAACCCTCGTTATGTCCTCCTTGCAGAAGTGTCTGTTCAAGTCCTTTCCCCATTTTTTAATTGGGTTAGTTGTCTTCTTAGAGTGAAGTCGTGTGAGTTCTTTGTATATTTTGGAGATTAAACCTTTGTCTGAGGTATCATTGGCAAATATGTTTTCCCATACAGTTGGTTGTCTTTTTATTTTAATGCTGTTTTCTTTAGCTGCACAGAAGCTTTTTATTTTGATGACATCCCATTTGTTTATTCTTAGTTCTAGCCACAGCAATCAGACAAGAAAAGGAAATAAAAGGCATCCAAATCGGAAAGGAGGAAAAAAACTGTCATTGTTTGCAGATGACATGATAGTGTACATGGAAAATCCTATAGACTCTACCAAAAAACTGCTCGAACTAATAAATGAATTTGGCAAAACAGCGGGATACAAAGTCAATATGCAGAAATCAAAGGCATTTTTGTATACCAGCAATGAAACAGCCGAAGCAGAAATCAAGAAAGAAATCTCATTTGATATAGCAAAAAGGAAAATTAAATACCTAAGAATAAACCTAACCGAGGGGGTAAAAGACCTATATGCAGAAAACTACGCAATACTGAATAAAGAAATCAAGGAAGACACAAACAAATGGAGACATATACCGTGTTCATGGATTGGAAGAATTAACATCATCAAAATGTCCATACTACCCAAAGCAATTTACAGATTCAATGCAATACCTATTAAAGTACCAATAGCATATTTCACAGACATAGAACAAACACTTCAAAAATTTATATGGAACCATAAAAGACCCCAAATAGCAGCTGCAATGTTAAGAAAGAAGAACAAAGTAGGAGAGATCAGAATACCTGATATCAAACTGTATTACAAGGCCACTATAATAAAAACAACCTGGTACTGGCATAAAAACAGGCACATAGACCATTGGAACAGAATAGAGAACCCAGAAATAAACCCAACTCTCGACAGTCAATTAATATTCGACAAAGGGGGCAGTATCATATAATGGGGTAAAGATAGCCTCTTCAACAAATGGTGTTGGGAGAACTGGACAGCTACATGCAAAAAAATGAAACTCGAGCACCAACTTACATCATACACCAAAATAAATTCAAGGTGGATAGAAGACTTAAATATAAGCCATGACACCATTAAAGTCCTCGAGGAGAATATTGGCAGGAAAATCTCAGATATTTCACGCAGCAACATTTTTACTGATATGTCCCCTAGAGCAGTCATTTTGTTTTGAATGAATGGCAACTAGAAAAGGTACATGCTTAAATTCAAAATCCATATAGTATTCACTGATGATTAAAATAATGTGATCAAATATTGAAGAGACAAGAGATAGTTACCAATAGCTCCAATAATGCATACAATAGTTTCTAGCATTTTTAGATGAATATAAGACATTTTTATTTATTTAATATTTTTTCTACAATCTCACTAACAGTGAACTAGGGTTCCCTTTTCCCCACAACCTCTCCAGCTCTTGTTGTTTGTTTCTTTGTTTATGATAGCCATTCTGACTGGTGTAAAGTGATATCTCATTGTGATTTTAATTTGCATCTCTCAGATAGCTAGTGATATCGAGCATATTTTCATGTGTCTCTGGATCCTCTGTCTGTCCTACTTGGAGAAGTGTCTGTTCAAGTGCTTTGCCCATTTTTAATTGGGTTGCTCATTTTCTTTGAGTGGAGTCCAGTGAGTTCTTTGTATATTTTGGAGATTAAGCCTTTGTCTGAGGTATCATTGGCAGAAAAAAACTGGTACAACCACTATGGAATACAATATAGGATTTTCTAAGAAAACTAAAAATGGACCTGCCTTTTGACCCAGCAATTACACTGCTTCAATTATATCCTAAGACCCCTAAAACAACCATCCAAAAGAACCTATGCACCTCGATGTTCATAGCAGCACAATTTATGATAGCCAAGAGTTGGAAGCAACCTAGATACCCATCGGTGAATGACCGGATCAAGAAACTATGGTACGTTTACACAATGGAATTCTATGCTGCAGAAAGGAAGAAGGAGCTCCTACCCTTTGCAACATCGTGGATGGAACTGGAAAGCATTATGCTGAGTGAGATAAGCCAGGCAGTGAAACACAAGTACCATATGATATCACCATTAACAGGAAACTAAACAACAAAACAAACAAGCAAGCAAAATATGACCAAAGACACTCAAATATGGAACAAGTTGACAGGGTCCAGAGGGGAGAGGGGAGAGAATCATAGGGGAAAGGGGGATGGACTCACATGAACAAGTATAAAGGACACATGGACAATAACTAAGGTAGGGGGCAGAAATGGGAGGGAGGTGGGGAGCACTGGCAGCAGGCAGGGCTGGGAATATAAGAGAAAACTGTACTTGAACAAGAATGAAATAAAAAAATAAAAAAAAGATTTTTTCTCAAATGAGTTTTAAAATGGATCTGTACTGTTTTACTAGATGAGTCTTCTTCAATTCACACATGATGGAATCAGAAAAAAAAAATTTCATATGTTGACTATATAATTGATGCAGAGTTACGAATAAGCCAGGAATATGCTTTGTCTGGTCTGAAAGGGCATGCATGGCTTTTCTCTTTTGATCCATCTTAATGCTTTATTTTTGCCAGCATTTTCATTAAAAATTACTTATACATGAAATTAGTACTCTTGATTTTTACCAAGTGTCCCAGGTTTTTTATAAGGTTACTTTTATTCTGTGACAATCATTTTTCTCATATATTTGATTAACATAACCAATTAAAAGCAAAATTAAAATTTGAATTATTCAAAGTAGTTTTTATAAAATATTTTGGCACATATGAGAATTTATAGCTGTATCTATGTTCTACTTTTAACATACAAAAATTGTTCCTTAATTTTTATGGCATTTAACTTCTACAATATCTAATATTTCTATATGTTAAATTTTTCTAATTTTAGATAACTGTATTGATGTATTGTCACAATAGACAGATATATGTTTCAAGTTTTACTTACTAAAATCATGCTAAAATTAACACTGTAATACATGTGCTTGCTCACTTGGTTCATCTCTTTATAGGACAAATTCTGGAAAGTAAAATGTTGAATTGAGAGTAAAATAATGTGTTCTCAGAGAAGTTGCACAAATTATATTTGCCCTAAGCAGACCATGAGATTACCTTCTTCCTATATCCTTGTGAACACTGACTATTATCAAATTCAATTTTTGAAATTCTGGTAATTGTGAGATGTCATGACGATGATATAATATAATATATATATATATATATATATATATATATATATATAATTTACTTCTATCTCCTGCTTCACACCTCTTCATTTTCTCTGTTTTCTGCTTGTAAAACAATATAGTGAAGTTTGGGTTTTCCAGATCAGTCTCCCATATGTTTTCACTTTTGTTTCATAGTTTTCCATTTCTTTGTCCTTTGCTCTAAATTCTAAAACATTTCATTTCCTTTTTCAAATCACTTGTTTAGAAGTATTTGTTTTAAATTGATTTTTCAGGATGTCAGAGAATTTTTTAAATCTTGGTAATTATATTTTAAATTCCCCAGGATTCATTCTGTTCTCTGATTAGCACTTTTATTTTAGTGCCTTATGACACTTTCTTGAATCTAAAAATATTATTTCTCAGGATCACTTTCATTTGTTTGTATTGATCCCTCACTTTCATTTTTTTCTTTTTTAAACTATTTTATTGTTGTTCAATTACAATTTCCTGCATTTACCCCCTACCACTTCCCCATACCCCAGCCATCCCCACCTCCCTATCCTGCTTCCACCTGCCCTTGATTTTGTCCATGTGTCCTTTATGGTTGTTCCTGAAAAACCTTGTCCTCTCCCCCCAGTATTCCTTCCGACTTCCCCTCTGGTTATTGTCAAATTGTTCTTAAGTTCAATGTATCTGGTTATATTTTGCTTGCTTGTTTGTTTTGTTGAGTAGGTTCCAGTTAAAGGTGAGATCATATGACATTTGTCACTCACCACCTGGCTTATTTCACTTAGCATAATGCTCTTCAGTTTCATCCATGTTGTCACAAAGGTTAGGAACTGCTTCTTTCTTTCTGCTGCATAGAATTCCATTGTGTAAATGTACCATAGTTGTCTGATCCTCTCATTTACTGATAGATCCCTCCCTTTCAAACCGTTGTGTTTTCATCAAATATCCAATGATACATGTTTGCAGGTTCATATTTGTAAATAAAAGACCAAGTCAAGTGGCATATTTAGTAGGCAGGAATTCCCCCAGTGATAAGTAGTTCTTTAAAGAGCCCTTCCTATAATTCGAGTCAGAGAGAGGGGCAGAAGAGGAAGAACGGATGCCATCAGCAGAATCTGTGTAATAGACCAGCCACGCCAAACAATAGGCATTGCTTGAAATTAGTGAGTTAGGCAGGGCAGAACAACTCCCTAAGCATACATTATTAGGGACTCTTTCTCTGAAAAGAGAACATTTTTTAAATACTTGCTTCTTGGGCAGACAGGCGCCTCTTGCTTTCCTCTCTCAATTCTTCGTGGTGATAGTAAAAATATAAGTGAAACTCTGCTCTGCTCACTTCTTTTTTCACCTTTATGTCTGCGCAAGAAGTTTTCCCTTCACTTTTTTTGTTTGTTTTAAAAGTACTTATGAAACTAGAGCTTCTTTTAAACTGAAACAACCTTGTAGGAAAGGATCCTACTGGGCCCATGCCATAATGCTATATTCTTTTTTTTTTTAATTTTTTATTTATATTTATATTTATTTTATTAATATTTTTATTTAAAAATATTTTATTTATTTATCTTTAGAGAGGAAGGGAAGGAGAGAAGTATCAATGTGTGGTTGCCTCTCATGAGTCCCCTGCTGGGAACTGGCCTGCAACCCAGGCATGTTGCCCTGACTGGGAATAGAACTGCGATACTTTGGTTCGCCGGCCCACGCTCAATCCACTGAGCTACACCAGCCAGGGCTATGTTCTTTCTTTAAAAGAGTTTTGTGAGCTACAGTCCACATGCCATAAAACACTTTTGCTGACTCTAGCATTTATCTTGGTCTTGGGAAGTCTACACTTAACACTGGGGATTTGAGAGGTGCTTTGGCCATCCTCGCTATTTTTTCCTATTACCTCTATTCTATAAACAAATATTTTCTTAAATTTTCTGCCTCACAGCTTCCTCCTTTTAAAAACGTTTCTACTCACAGCATAATTTTTTTCTTTAAAAGTGTTTCTGTTTTTGCCCTGACTAGTATAGCTCAGTGGATTGAATGTGGGCTGCAAACCAAAAAGTTGCTGGTTCAATTCCCAGTCATGGCACATGCCTGGGTTGTGGGGCCAGGTCGCCATTGGGAGTGTGCCAGAGGCAACCACACATTGATATTTCTCTCCCTCTCTTCCTCCTTCTCTTCCCCCCTCTCTCAAAACAAATATAATAAAATATTTTAAAAGTGTTTCTGTTTTTGTTATTTCCATAGATTTTTGAAGGAAAAACAAGTAAAGTCATGGGATTTAGTCTACTTCCTTCTCAGTTTAATTTGTATATTTTTATGACATATGGTCGTTATTGCACTTATATCATATATACTTTACTAATAAGGAGCATAGAACACATATCCACTGAAATATAATTGGTTGATAAAAGGGATTTACTTACAAGGTGTAAGAATCTTATTCTCCCCTTTTTGGAGGGTAAATTATGCGTCTCCAAAGAGGTGATATTTCTAGAATTTGTTAAAAGGAGTGCAACATATTTTTCTACAATAATGTTGCATGGCACCAAGCATGATAATTTAATTCTATTAAGTGCACAAAAATACTTACTTAATTTATGTCTCTTACAAACTTAATTCAGAATTTCATCTCTCTCTCTCTCTCTCTCTCTCTCTCTCTCTCTCTCTATATATATATATATATATATATATATATATATATATATATATATCAAACACACACTAATATATAATATACATATAGGTTTATTTCAATGCAAACATGGGTTCAGGTTTTATTACAACATACATTTATGGCTTCATTATTCTAAGACTTTCTATACTTCTCTTGTAAAATATTCTGTGAGTCTTATATTAAACCATCTACCAGAATTGACATTAGTTATGTACATAGTAGTCTCAGCTCTTTGTACATATAACTACTGTGCCACTTTGATGTAATTCTGGACAAGTTTCTAATATTTCTATCCAACATAACCAAGTGGTATGGAATCTTCTTTCTAAATGGCCAGAATATAGTACTAGCTGAATTGGCACTTAGCAATCATCCTTTTACAATACACATAAGGCTTCCAGCAGGACTTTTTTAAGGACTACCCTTTAAGAGCACAGACTCACACATGTACAATCAGTAGACATCAAGATTTGATTTCTAGTTCCCTTTAAGATGTTATTTAGTTACTATACAAATGTTACAGCTAAGCTGTTAAGTCTGAAAAATAAAACACACAGTTGTATGCTTGTACACTGAATTTTTTCATTCTCTTGGCTAATATCTTCATATTCTAATTCTACATAAAATAATATCTAGAGTAAATTAGGATTAATTTTTAGTGCATAGACACTTTTTTCATGTTTTTAAAGTACTTGTTTATTTATTTTTAGAGTGAAGGAAAGGGAGGGAGAAAGAGGGGCAGAAACATCAATATGTGGTTGCCTCTGGCATGCCCTCTACTGGGGAGGGGGAACCCAGCCTGCAACCCAGACATGTGCCCTGACTGAGAATTGAACAGGCAGCCCTTTGGTTCACAGTCCTTTGCTCAATCCACTGAGCTACACCAGCCAGGACAATGTTTTCATTTTTTAAAAAATGTTTCTAATGAGTATTTGTTAGAATAATTTTACATAATAGGAGAGCACCATGGAATGGATATGCACTGAAAGATGTTGCTTGATTATAGAATACTTATTTTTTGTCAGATTATAATTATGTAATAGGCTGTTGACATTTGGCAGCCTATTTCATGTAACAAAGGACATGAGATCTGGCATTATTAAACTATATAGAAGGCTCTTGAGAGATGGTGACTGGGTCTTATTCATCACCTATCTTAGTGCAGACTTGGTGCCTGGCACATAGCTTGCGCTCAATTACTATTTGAATGCATAAATTAATAAATTGACATGCAAAATAATACTTTAAATAAATCACACTGTGTACAAAAAGTCTAAACAGATTAACACAATGTTTTTTTCTATTAAGAACAAGGAAAATTATGCATTTTTCAGAGCACACTCCACCACATTCTATTTTCTCTACTTACCTAGTAAATCAGTATTAGGTGCTTCTACATCAATAAGATTACACTAAACCCAATTCAAAATTCCTAATAGGATTTCATTATTCCAGTTTAATTTACTCTCTTTGGAGGTTATTCTGGTGCATCTTTCAAAATGTGCACAGAACAAAATAAAGCACTGTGTTCCTAACGAGGGCACAGGTTCAATCCCAGTTCAGTCCAGCCACCTCTTCATTGTGCCCCATTTCTTAGGCTATGTTGATATAACTACTCTCACTCCAGCTCTGTGAGTTGCCTTACTACTACCACCAAGATTTCATGAAAAGAAGGGAAGAACATAGGAAATCTGCAAAGGTCTGTATCCAGCTTCCTTCCCAGAAGTTTGCACTTATTAACTGACATGCTTTGACATTCTCTAAACTGATATATGAAATGGCTGTTTTCATTTTGTTGGACTTGTATGTTTTGTATGACTGTGGAATCCATGAGGGTGAGGATCAAGTTGTTATGAAGGTATGCCAACATTGTTTTTCCTTCTTTTGCCATGCTTTCTGCTTCCATTATTAAGTTTAGTCGCAAAATTCTCTTGATTTAATGATCCCTAGACAAATATCAATGTCTTTTTTCTTTCAGTTTTTATTCTATCTTGATCATAGTCTTTAAAGTGCTATCACAGTGACATTAGTTCTGTGGAAGGAAGGGGATTTAGAAAATGACTAATCAACCTCTCCCCATTTGAGAGATCCAACACCTGAAGTTAAAGGTTGTGACTAGTTTAGATCACAAGAACAGTACCAAACCTCTCAGCTCCTGTCCAATATTTTCACTTCTTTCCAAATTACTACAAAAAGGTAGTATTCATCTACTTCAACTCTGATGTTTATTAAAGTTGAAAGTTTGTAGAAGGATATAGTCTTGTTGTGGAGCCAAACCAGATTTTGTTATGGAAAACTCCAGAAAAGCTGAGAGAACTTGAATAGCTTGTAATTCTATTTCATAAAAAACATACTTAGGATGGTGGGCAGGGCCACACATAATTCTAGATGAAGCAGATTGGTTTTCATGGTTTTTTAAAAAATATTTATTTATTTATCTTTAGAGGGGTAGGGAAGGAGAGAGGAAGAGAAACATCAATGTATGGTTGCCTCTCATGTGTCCCCTGCTGGGAATTGGCCTGCAACTCAGGCATGTGCCCTGACTGGGAATTGAACCGCGATACTCTGGTTCATAGGCCTGTGCTCAATCCACTGAGCTACACCAGCCAGGACGATTTTTCATGGTTTTTGATACATTTGTTAAAAGATGGGAACTCCTAAGCAAGAAAAGAATACTTGGAAATTATTTTTGTTACCTGTGTCCTCCCAAAGCCATCATTTCTGTCTAAGTTGGTGTTAATGTTAATCTGAATTATTTTATAAATAAAGAAGAATAATAGAAGATCATGACATAACTGCCCACAATAGAACACAAGTACCTACCATACAGTTAACTATAAAAAGGTACTTAGGATGCTGCATCTCCATATGCAGTCTCTTTTTCATCTTTTATGTGAACAGCTTTTAAGTACACTTATTGATCCAGGCAATGCAAGATGGGCATTATTGTGTCCTTCTATCTGCTGAGTTATTTAATAGTGATCTGAAAACTCTCAAGTAAGACAAATACTATATATGTTTAACTGAAATTGGAAACCAGCCACTGAAGACTTTTATAGTGTCTGGATCAAGGCAATTAAGAACAAAAAGTCTAAACTTTGCAACGTGATAAAGTAGGGAAACCTATGCTATTATTTGTGCTCTCCCTCCTTTTCTATAATTTTCAAATGATATTTGACTTCAAATTTCAGTTGCGAACTCTGAAACTTAGGCAATAAGAATATTATTCATATATATATATATATATATATATATATATAGAGAGAGAGAGAGAGAGAGAGAGAGAGAGAAAGAGAGGATAGAGGGGCTTATGTTTTCAAAGTATTTATCTCCATTTCACTCACTCATAATAATATGCTGGGGAAATATTAACAGAAATAGGGAGATCCCACTCAGACTTAAATCTCTGGAATTTTATTTTTAAATATGTTAATCTTTAAGAAATGATAAATTAACTACCCATGTTTACTTCTTTTCTTCTAAAGTCAAATTAAAAAATAACTGGAGCTGGTTAGAATTAATTATTTAAACTTTGGACAAAGCTGAATTATTGGCTACTTCACAATTTGAAAAGCTGTAAAAGCTGTGACCAGTTTAAACCATCACAATCATCTGTGGACACAAATCACAAGCCAAGTTTTGGGTGGAAAAGATCCAAAGTCCCTGAGATATTGAATTTAAAATCTCACTTTGTTGCCTTTAAAATTCTAAATTACAACATCATGACCCTTATGCAATATATTTTTAAGAGAATGTTTTGGTACAGTACCACATGTAATTATTTTACCCAGGCAAAAAGGCCCATCATTCAAAGGGAGTAAAGCTTTAAGAAAGTTGTAAAGGCAGATTCTTAAGAAACACATATCATTTACATCACCAAGTTTTACTGTGCAGAGTTATCCTATCAACTTTTGGGATGTCTGCCTAATATAATATTCGTCTTTCAAAATCATTTCTAGTTCTTTGAGATGAAAGCTTGGAAGTCATTATTCAATGGCAAATAAATAAATAACTTTGAAATGACAAATGATCACATGAAAAGTATCTTCTTAAATAATCTTCAATCTTATCAAGTATTTGATGATCCCAGCTTAAATATCATTGACCTGAGGTTTCTGCCCGAGCAGCTTATAGAATTGTTTTCACTGCCAATTTAAATTTAATTTTTAAATATGTAATTTAAGCCAGAAAAGTTAAACATTATTTGAATTTGCCTTTAGCTTGGAAATAGTTTGAGTTGGCTAAGTGATAAATAAATAAATAATTTTACTCCTACTGGATCACATCTAGAAGATCTATTTAATTTCTCGCATCTTTCCATAAACCACTGAAAGACAAATAAGCAAAATACGGTGTGGGCACCAAATAAATGTATTTTCTAACCAAGGATTTTAACAAAGAAATTCCCATGCATTTTATTCATGATTACCATTACCTCCCAGAAGAGGCATTACTCTTTGAGTTATAGCTTACAATTCCATAAAATATTAAAAGAACATACTATACCATAGTGTGCTATAGTTTAATTTATCTTTATGCCAATGCCTTTATAGGAAGATTATTTCCTCTGTTTAGACTGTATTTCCTTACACCTATTTGAATCTATGATTACACACACATGCATACACCATACAAAGACAGAGAGACAGAGAGACACAGAAAGAGAGGGAGAACATTCACTAGTGCTAGAGTTTTTAGAATTGGTCTTTGAATCAAACAAATATACTGTCTAATATGGGTATGATTAAAGAAGGCAAATGAATGGTATACTATATACCCACAATGAATTTTTGAAGGTTCAGAAAGATAACAGTATACCTTTTCAAATGAAATGAAACAATCTCCTTACACATTTGAAGTTTATTCTTTCTTAAGGCAGCATGAAAAGTCTTTATCTTTTCTGAGTACTAACACAATTATCAAACATTTCTGTCCTTAAAAAATATGGTCACATTCAGGAAAGTAATTACTTAGAAATAAAACAAACTTCTTTTTGAGAAAAACTGGTCCAGGTTAAGAGTTCTTGATTGCTTAAGAATATAAATAACTCATCTCAACAAAGTTGACTACAGTAAAGTATTATATATGTAAACACAACTTCCTGAAGCTGAAATAACCCAGAACATAAATTCTTTGGAAAAGAATCCCTATTAGTGAAAAGTAACCTGAAGTGGAACATCTATAAAGGACACATGTACAAAACCAAAGGGGGTGGTATCAAGGGCAGAAGGTGGAGATGGCTGGGGTCGGAAGAGTGGTAGAGGGAAAATGGAAACAACTCTCCTTGAACAAAAATTGAAAAAGAGTAGCCTGAAGTTAATTTCCCAAGGTCACATATCTCACTTTTATTATAGCTTAGGCTGGCTTCCAGAAGATACATTTACCTTCCTTAATATTTTGGCTGAAGCATGAACAAAAAACCATTTGGCTTGATTCATTTTAATATGACTGAGGCTAAAACAGAAAATATTTTAAAGAGTTTGACTCTATTACATAATTTAATATTTATTTAAAGAAAAAATACAAAAAATTATGATAAATACACAAACAGTAGCATTAAAATGTAACTTCCCTGAACACATCTTTTATTACCATAGACCTTTGTCTCAAAGAACTCATAGCCTAGTAACATAATGTTCTTGTTAAGAAATATGAATGAGTAAATGTAATGCTTGCAATATTACACTTGCAAAAATACAAAAACAATCATAAATCAAAAAGAATACTAGGGTGGAGTTATTGGGAAAGACTTCAAAGGAAGAGAAAAGAACAATTTCTTGCAATGTGTTAGAGCCACTCATACCAATTCTCAGTAGCTGTTTTTAATTCTCAATAATGCATATTTATTTCTCAGTGTTCAGAAATATCACATTGGTAGCCTGAAATTATCTGTGGTAGGTTACCACAGATACTGACAAAATCAGAGATTTTTTGTTTGTTTGTTTTTGGAACTCCACTAAATGTTTACTGTCACACTAATTTACTTGTAATTCACCAATGGGACAAAGAAGAAAAGGAGATCCAGGTAGAAGAAATATGTGAATGCTGAAAAATTCATGCAATACTACAAACTTTCAGTGAACTTCAAGTATATCAATATTGTTGGAAATTAAAGTGAGGAGAGAGGGACAATATTTGTATGCATCAAAAGAAAACATGGTGGAATTGGATCAAGGTGGACACCTGTATGAATATTGAAGAATTTGGGTTTTATCCAGCAGATTAATGTTCCCTACTATATGGTCCTTTGATCATTCACATCAGAATTATGTGAAAAATAAGATTTCTGACTTTTATTTTAAACATATTGAATAAGAATCTCTCTGACCATACTCAGAAATATGTATTTTAAAGAAGCATCACAGATATTTTGAAATTTTTATTATTGTTAAATTATAGTTGTCCCTCTTTTTCCCCATTTACCCTGCCGTGCCCAACCACCTCTTCCACATTCAACCCCAATCCCCACATTTTCCTTGTCCATGGGTCATTTATATATGTTCCTTGACCTTTCCCCTTCTTTTCCCTATTATTATCCTAACCTCACCCCTCTGGTCACTGTCATTTTGTTCTTTATTTCCATGTCTCTGGTTCTATTTTGCTTGCTTGTGTCACCAGTGGGAAGGTGGCAGCGGAGTAGGACAAAGGATTTCGCTTTTCTCCAAGCGCTGGAGAAAAACTGGGCTGATTTGGGGAGGAGCGCAGCGGATAACCAACAGGGATCCAGCATATAAGAAGGCAGGACTCACACAATGGAATTCTATGCTGCAGAAAGGAAGAAGGAGCTCCTACCTTTTGCAACATCATGGATGAAACTGGAAAGCATTATGCTGAGCGAAATAAGCCAGGTGGTGAAAGACAAATACCATATGATATCACCTTTAACAGGAAGCTAAACAACAAAACAAACAAGCAAGCAAAATATGACCAATGACACTGAAATACGGGACAGGCTGACGGGGGCTAGAGGGGACAGGGGAGAGAATCATAGGGGAAAAGGGGATGGACTCATATGAACAAGTATAAAGGACACATGGACAACAACTGAGGTGGGGGGTGGAAATGGGAGAGAGGTGGGGAGCACGGGGGGGCAGTGCTGGGAATATAAGACAGAAAACTGTACTCAAACAAGAATTAAATAAAAAAAGAACCATTGCTCTTTATCTTTGGATGTTCCTTTGCTTGCCCCTTAAAGCAGTGAGTAGTTATGGGAATGACGTCACTCTATAATTGAGACACAGGTTTCATTTTTTAAATATATTTTATTGATTATACCATTACAGTTGTTTTTCTATTCCCCTCTTCATTCTCCTCAACCCTGCCCACCCCTTCTCCCACTATCCCCCCCCCTTTAGTTTATAACCACATGTCTCAAGTTCTTTAGATTCTATATTTCCCCTACTATTCTTGCTCTCCCCGCTATCTATTTTCTACCTACTGTCTATGCTATTTTTTGTACCTTCTCCACCCTTCTCCTCCTCCCACTCCCCTGTTGCTAACCCTCCTGTGTTCTTCATTTCTATGGTTCTGCTCCTGATCTAGCTGTCCTCTTGGTTTCCTTTTGTTTTAGGTGTGGTTGTTGATAACTGTGAGTTTGCTGTCCTTTCACTGTTTATATTTTTCATCTTCTTTTTCTTATATAAGTCCCTTTAACATTTCATGTAATAAGGGCTTGGTGATGATGAAGTCCTTGACTTTGATCTTATCTCAGAAGCACTTTATCTGTCCTTCCATTGTAAATGAAAACTTTGCTGGATAAAGCAGTCTTGCCCCGACATACAGTGTCAAAACCCAGCGACTGAGTTGCCCCACCCTGGTGAACACCTAGGGCTCCGTTCTTCATATGTAACAGACACGAACAGTCCAAAATATGGCTCAAGAAGAACTTAAAGTGCCAGAGCCGATAACTAAGCACCCGAAAAATAGCAAACCTCTCAGATGCACAGTTCAAAACACTGGTGATTGGGATGCTCACAGAACTGGTTGATTATAGTCACAAATTAGAGGAACATATGAAGGCTAAACTAATTGAAATGAAAGGAAATGCACAGGAAACAAATAGTGATGGAAAGGAACCTGGGACTCAAATCAATGGAGTGGACGAGAAGGAAGAACGAAACATCCAACCAGAAAATAATAAAGAAACAAGAACTCAAAAAAAATGAGGAGAGGCTTAGGAATCTCCAGGGCATCTTTAAACATTCCAACATCTGAATTATAAGGGTACCAGAAGGGGAAAAGAAACAGCCACAATTGGAAAACATATTGGAACAAATAATAAGGGAGAACTTCCCCAGTCTGGCAAAGGAAATAGACTTCCAGGAAGTCCAGGAAGCTCAGAGAGTCCCAAAGAACTTGGACCCAAGAAGGAACACACCAAGGCACATCATAATTACATTGCCCAAGAGACTCAATTTTCAAAATGGAAAGCTGACTTTACCATTATAGGATGCACAGTGTAACTATATCTTCATATTCCAGAGTAATTGAATAATTTTAGCATTTAACAGTTGTTACATTTACTTAGTAATGGTGTTGCATTTTAATGAAAATAATATTGAATGAGCCAACACATGTGTCTATAACATAAGGGCCTATCTTTTTCATGTTCTTAACAATACATAAACTGCCTTCTTTTTTTATTTTACTTTTCAATTACAATTTACACTTAATAGCACTTTGTATTAGTTTCAGATGTATAGCATACTGGTTAGGTAATCATATACTTTACAGACTATTCCTCTTTGATGTTTCTAGAAACCACATGGCATCATACATAGTTATGACAACATTATTGCCTATATTGTCTATGCTGTACTTCACATCCCCGTGACTATTTTGTGACTACAAATTTGTACTTCTTTTTTTATTTAATTATTTTTCAAGTACAGTTTTCTGTCTATTACTCCCATCCCATCCCACCCACCATGTTCCCCCCTCCCTCCCATCTCCAATCTTCTCAGTTGTCCATTTATCCTTTATATATGTTCCTCTAAATCCTTCCCCTATTTTCCCTGAAATTCCCTCCCATTTTCCCTCTGGTCACTGTCAGCCTGTTCTCTATTTCAGTATCTTTGGTTATATTTTGCTTGCTTGTTTGTTTTGTTGTTTAGCTTCCTGTTAAAAGTGAGATCATATGGTATTTGTCCTTCAACACCTGGCTTATTTCACTCAGCATAATGCTTTCCAGTTCCATCCATGTCGTTGCAAAAGGTAGGAGCTCCTTCTTTCTTTCTGCAGCATAAAATTCCATTGTGTATATGTATCATAGTTTTCTGATCCATTCATTTACTGATGGGCACCTAGGTTGCTTCCAACTCTTGGCTATTGTAAATTGTGCTGCTATGAACATTGGAGTGCATAGGTTCTTTGGGATTGCTGTTTTAGGGTTCTTAGGATACAATCCCAGCAGTGGAATTGCTGGGTCAAAAGGCAAGTCCAATTTTAGTTTTCTGAGAAAAATTCCATACTGTTTTCAAAAATGGTTGTACCAGACTGCAATCCCACCAACAGTGGACCAGAGTCCCCTTTTCCCCACACCCTCTCCAATATTTGTTGTTTATTGTTTGTTTAGGATAGCCATTCTCACCGGTGTAAAGTGGTATCTCATTGTGGTTTTAATTTGCATCTCTCTGATAGCAAGCGATATCAAGCATTTTTTTCAAGTGTCTCTGGATCCTCTGTATGTTCTCCTTGGTGAAGTGTCTATTCAGGTCTTGTCCCCATATTGTAATTGGGTTAATTGTCTTCTTAGAGTGGAGTTGTGTGAGTTCTTTGTATATTTTGGAAATTAAACCTTTGTCTGAGGTATCATTGGCAAATATGTTTTCCCATACAGTTGGTTGTCTTTTTATTTTAATGATGTTTTCTTTAGCCATGCAGAAGCTTTTTATTTTGATGAGATCCTATTTATTTACTCTTTCCTTTATATTTCTTGCTCTAGGGTACATACCAGTAAAAATGTTGCTGTGTGAAATATCTGATATTTTCCTGCCAATATTCTCCTCGAGGACTTTAATGGTGTCACGGCTTATATTTAAGTCTTTTATCCACCTTGAATTTATTTTGGTGTATGGTGTAAGTTGGTGCTCAAGTTTCATTTTTTTGAATGTAGCTGTCCAGTTCTCCCAACACTATTGGTTGAAGAGGCTATCTTTACCCCATTTTATGTTACTGCCCCCTTTGTCGAATATTAATTGAATGTAGAGAGTTGGGTTTATTTCTGGATTCTCTGTTCTGTTCCATTGGTCTATGTGCCTGTATTTATGCTAGTACCAGGCTGTTTTGATTTCAGTTGCCTTGTAATACAGTTTGATAGCAGGTATTGTGATCCCTCCTACTTTGTCCTTCTTTCTCAACATTGCAGCTGCTATTCGGGGTCTTTTATGGTTCCATATAAATTTTTGAAGTGTTTGTTCTATGTCTGTGAAATATGCCATTGGTACTTTAATAGGTACTGCATTGAATCTGTAAATTGCTTTGGGTAGTATGGACATTTTGATGATGTTAATTCTTCCAATCCATGAACACGGTATATGTCTCCATTTGTTTGTGTCTTCCTTGATTTCTTTATTCAGTATTGTGTAGTTTTCTGCATATAGGTCTTTAAGCCCCTTGGTTAAGTTTATTCCTAGGTATTTAATTTTCCTTTTTGCTATATCAAATGGGATTTCTTTCTTGATTTCTGCTTCGGCTGTTTCATTGCTGGTATACAAAAATGCCTTTGATTTCTGCATATTGACTTTGTATCCTGCTGTTTTGCCACATTCATTTATTAGGTTGAGCAGTTTTTGGGTGGAGCTTATAAGATTTTCTATGTACACTATGATATCTTTTGCAAACAATGATGTGTTGTTTCCTCCTTTCAAATTTGGATGCCTTTTCTTGTCTGAATGCTGTGGCTAAAACTTCCAATACTATATTGAATAGAAGTGGTAAAAGTGGATAACCTTGTCTTGTTCCTAATCTTAGTGAAAAAGATTTTAGTTTTTGCTCATTGAGTATGCTGTTGGCTGTAGGTCTCTCATATATGGTCTTTATTATGTTGAGGAATGCTCCCTGTATTTCCACTTTGCTAGTGTTTTTTATCATAAATGAGTGCTGTACCTCATCAAATGATTTTCCACACCTATTGATATGTGGTTTTTGTCATTGCTTTTGTTTATGTGGTGTATTACACTTACTGATTTGCGAATATTGAACCATACTTGCATCCCTGGGATGAATCCTACTTCGGCGTGGTGTATATGATCTTTATAATGTATCATTGGATGTGGTTTGCCAATATTTTGTTGAGGATTACAGTATCTCTCTGTTCATTGGCAATATTGTCCTGAATTTTCTTTCTTTCTTGTGTCTTTATCTGATTTGGGGATTAGGATGATACTGGCTTCATAAAGAGAGTTTTGGAGTCTTCCATCATTTTGGATTTTTTGGAATAGTCAGTGAAGAATAGGAGTTAGCTCTTCCTTAAACACTGTAGAATTCTTGTATGAAACCATCTGGACCAGAGCTTTTGTGGGTTGGGAGGTTTTTTTGTTTATTACTGCTTTAATTTCATATGCTGTTATTGATCTGTCCTAGCCTTCTGCTTCTTTTTCACTGAGTTTTGGAAGATTTTATTTTTCTAGAAATTTGTCCATTTCACCTAGGTTTTCTTTTTTTTTTTTTGGCATACAGTTCTTCATAGTAATTTCTTGCAATCCTTTGTATTTCTTTGGGGTCAGTTGTAATCTCTCCTCTTTCATTTCTGATTGTGTTTATTTGGGTTTTCTCTCTATTTTTCTTGATGAGCCTGCTTCAAGGCTTGTCAATTTTGTTTATCTTTTCAAAGAACCACCTCCTAGATTTATTGATCCTTAGAAATGGTTTTAGTCTCTTTGTCATTTAATTCTGCTCTGATCTTGGTTATTTCCTTCCTTCTACTTGCTCTGAACTGTCTTTGTTGTTCCTTGAGTTCTTGTAGGTGTAGGGTTAGGTTTTTTGTTTGAAATATTTCTATCTTTCTTGTATTGGTATGAACTTCCCTCCCAGGACTGCCTTCACCATGTCCCATAAATTTTGTATTGTTGTGAGTTCATTTTCATTTGTTTCCAGAAACTTTTTGATTTCTTCCCTAATTTTATTCTTGACCCACTCATTGTTTAATAACATGCCATTGAATTTTCATAATTTTGGGTGTTTTGTTTTTTTTCCCTTGGGGTTGATTTCTAGTTTTAGTCCCTTGTGGTTGGAGAAAATGCTTGATATGGTTTCAATTTTCTTGAATTTGTTGAGGCTTGTTTTGTGTCCTAACATGTGGTCTCTCTTTGAAATGTTCCATGTTCATTTGAAAACAATGTGTATTTAGCTTCTTTGGGATGAAGGGCTCTCTATATATATCAGTTAAGTCCCTTTCATCTATGGCATTGTTCAATGCCACAATATCTTTGTTGATATTTTGTTTGAAAGATATGCCCATTTTTGACAGTGGGGTGTTAAAATCACCTACTATAATTGTGTTGCTGTCCATATCTTCATTAAAGTCCTCTAATATTTTCTTTATATATTTGGGTGTTCCTATGTTGGGTGCATATATATTTACAATGTTTATGGTTTGTTGGTGGGTCCTTCCCTTTAGTATTATAAAGTGACCTTCTGGGTGTCTCTTCATGGCCCTTTTTTTGAAGTCTATTTTTTCTCATCTGAGTATTGCTACCCAGTTCATTTTTCCTGTCTGTTCGCTTGGAAAATTTGTTTCCATTCCTTCACTTTCAGTCTGTGAAGGTCTTTTGTCCTGAAGTTGGTCTTTTACAGGCAGCATATGTGTGGGTCATTCTTCCTTTTCCATTCAGCTATTCTATGTCTCTTGATTGGTGTATTTAATCCATTTAGGTTTAAGGTTATTATTGATAGCTATTTACCCACTGCCACTTTTTCATTCCTGTGTTCCTCTCTCACTCTCTTTTCCTTCCTTTCCTTAAAGCAGGTCCTTTGGCATCTCTTGCAGAGCTGGTTTGGTGGAAATGTATTTCTTTAGACCTCTTTTGTCTCAGAAGCTCTGTATTTGGCCTTCTAGCTTGATTGAGAGCCTTGCTGGGTAAAGTAGCCTTAGTTGCAGGCCTCTGGTTCTTATTACTTGCAATATTTCTTGCCATTCTCTTCTTGCTTGGAGAGTTTCCATTGAGAAGTCAGCAGCTAACCTTATTGGGGCTCCCTTGTATGTTACTTCCTGTTTCTCCCTTGCTACCTTTCAGATTCTCTCTTTGTCTCAAAATTTTGTCATTTTAATTATGATGTGTTTTGAAGTTGGCCTCTTAGGGTTCCTATTGATTGGGAATCTCTTTATTTCCTAGATTTGTGTGACTTTTTCCCTCATCAAATTAGGGAAGTTTTCTATTATTAATTTTTTCAAATAGGTTCCCTACCCCTTGTTCTTCTTTTCTTTCTGATATCCCTATTATACAGATATTATTGTGTTTCACATTGTCCTTAATTTCTGTTAATCCCTCTTCATTCTTTCTGGGCCTCTTTTCCTTTTCTTGCTTTTCCTTCGTGGTTTTTTTGTTTGTTTATTTTTGCTTTGTCCTTCAACTCACTTATCTGATCTTCTGCTTTATTGATCCTTCTTTTGATTCCTTCCACTGTGTTATCTCCCTGTCAGGAGCACCACTTCTGCTCCTTTTTTCGTAACTGACCCCCAATGCTTGATCAGTTAGCCAATGACAGGCAAGATTTTCCAAGGGGGGAACAACCTAAGATAGTCCTGATCACGTGGATGCCCCAGGGAAGGACTTGGGGGGCTATGGAGAAAGGGAGCGATGGGCCCTTGCCCCTCAGCTTTGATGAAGACTGACTCCTCTGTGTCAGCAAAAATTTTAAAAAATTCCTTGACTATTTGCCTCCTGTTCCTGACTTAAGCCTGAAACAATGACAGAGGTTGGTGCAGCCCTGTGCTGGAAAGGAAGGGTTCCCTGGATTATCAGGCCTGAGAAAGAATGTGTAAAATCCTGTGCAGCCTGCTTTGCTAAGAACGCTCTTAGTTAAATGATGAAGGCCCAAGCAGAAAATGAGTTTGTATCCCAAAGTTTTGTAGCCTTTTATCTGATAGACCCTAACTCAGAAGAAGCCCTAATAGTTCTATGTATGCTATCTACTGTTTGATCCTTAGTGCCTGACAATGATTAATAAGTTGTACCTGAACTCTTGGGCAAAAAACTCAATAAAAGCCTGTCTAGGAAAGGGTCAGTGCATTCTCACCTTGAGAAAGTGGCCAAGCCACTCTGAGATGCTCCCCCCTTGAGGGACTAGCCACGTAGTTCCTTTTACTCAACAGGATTCGATAGTCTGTGTGAGTTTGTCTCATGTCTCATACACAACGCTGTGAGCACTGCAGGCCAGTACATGAGTCAGATACACTTTGCAGTGAGTTCATTGTAGTTTCCCTGTAGTTTCCAGTAGTTCATTGTGAGCTCATTGAACTCCCTGATAACCAAGGCTTTGAATTTAATATCTAATAGTTGACTTGCCTCTATTTCATTTAGCATTCTTTCTGAGGCTTTCTCCTTTCTTTTCATTTGGGGATTTTTTAATCTTCCCATTGTTTGTGAGACTCTTCTTATTAGCTTCAGCTTCTTAAATTGATCTGTTCGGGCTCCCTGGGTTTATGGTATAAACTTCTGTGGTATAATAACTGTGATATTTAGTGGTGTGGTCTCCCTGATCTCCCAAGCTCACTGATCTTTGGCTGTAATTTAACTTGGCTCTGTGTTTGTCTTTGGGTTTTGATCGTTTTTAGATCTTTCATTGGTGGGTGCTTCCCACTAGCTGGTAAACCGAGGGTAACTCTTTCCACTACCTCTTGTAATATGTTGTGCTGGTGAAGGCAGGTTGTGTTGAAGCTAGTTCTTCAGTGTGTACAAGGTTTTGAGGATTCTCTTTCACTCTTGTTCAATTGTTTGTCATGGGTGGTTTCTCCACTATTTAGTTGTATTTCCAGATAGGTCCTGGATTGAGGTTTGTGTGGTTTCTACTCCCTCCTTCACCTTCCTTTGTTGTTATGAGTTGGTGATTCCTTTGTTGTTGGGTTTCCTCTTCCATTGGGTATCCTGGTGTTCACTGCTTCCACCTACTCTTTTTTTGTGATCAGTTGGAAAGGAAGGTAAAATTGTTTAAGGCAGCAGGAGAGTATTTTATGATATGTACAGTAGCATCCAGTAGAAAAGAGATAGGATATTCTTTGGCTATGTGTAGTGTTAACCATGATTTTCCACCCAACTAGCCACTTTTAAGAAAGAATGGAAAGAAGATAAGACTCTTGTTGGGCAGGGAAAGATTGCGAATTAGATCTAGAAAGCAGTGAGGTTGTGAGAGGTCAGATTCTGAGGTAAGATGCAAGTAAAGGATAGTAAATAGGTGTAGTGTGTGAGAGAATGAATTAACCACTGCAGTCATAGAGTTTAGGAAACTCTGAAATGGTCTAAGATCCGGGAGCAGTGATGTGAAGTCTTTACAATTGTATAAAACAGCTATTATTTACAATGATATTAGAAGAACAACCATATGACAGAATCTATGTGATCTGGATAACAAGAATAGGGGGTATAGAACTTTGGGTAGTATGCTAAAGGAACACAAGTGATGTGAAGGACAATAGATTAGCAATACAGTGTGGAAGAAAGAACAGGGGAAACCTGTCAAAGGATACAGTATAAACAGCCAAGCAAAGAAGACTATACAGAAAGAAGAGGAATACAAAAATACTATTAAAATAGAAGATGTAAGAATAAAGAAAAATAATACTACTATACAGTATCTTATAGTTCCTCTGCAATAGCAAAGTGAAATTTGTCTCACTCTCTCAGTTGTTGGGATGCCCCCTCTTTGGGTCCAACTCTGGTCCTGTCACAGTTCCAAGTTTTTTGTCTCACTTGTGGGTATTTTTTTAAAGGCAGGGGAAAGGAGGTAGAAGAGATAAAATTGCAAGGAAAGAAAGAAAGAAGGAAAAAAACAAGAAAAAGGGAAGAGAGGAAAAAGGCATTGGAAGATAAAACAATAATAAAAGTTTTAAAAAATAAAATAATACTTAAACAAACAAACAAACAAACAAAAAATACTCTTGTTGGTTTCAAACTGGCCAAACAAGTTTTTCTGGTCTTGCTGGCTGCAGCAGGCTGAGGGGCCATTGCTGTGGCCTTTTTCCCTTTCTGATGTGTACTCAGCCAATCTTGCAAGCACCCTCTCAAGAGCTAGTCTGGCGCCTCTCCATGATGCCTTAGGTGGGAGATCCAGGTCTTCTTCAGAGTGCTCTTTCCCTGGGGTTACTGCTGTAGGCTGCGGTGCATGCGTGCTCAGCCAGGCTGCCTAGGTCCCGTGGTTTGGGGATGGAACCCTTCCCAGTGCTATGTGGGAATGCAGGGTCTTCAGTGCAACCTCCAGATTGCTGCCAGGCTGGGTGGGGAGTAGGCTGAGCAGCTGTCACATGAGAATCTCCCAGTTTTACTTTTTGAGAAATTCCTACCCAAGCCTGCTGCTTAGCACAGCCCAATTCTGCAGCCAGACCAGTGACTATCCGGGGGTGAGTTAGCGTCACTGAGTGACTCTCAAATCTCCCAAGCCACATACTCCGCATGTGATCATGGCCCCTGTGTGTTTGCCTCTTTGTCCTTATTCCCCTTTCTGCGAGTTCAAGCAACCAGGTCTCTCCCAGTACTGCTCAAACCCTGCTTGGCCAGGGACGGAGGGAGCAGTTGACCCGGATCTCTCCCAAAAACTCTGTGGCAGGCCTGCCACTCCCAAAGAATTTGTGGTAGACCCAGCACCAGCACTGGGTGCCAGGCACCAGGCACCTGCTGCCCCAGGCACAGCTGCCCCAGTCTCCCCACGGGTCCCAGGGACCTTAGTGTCCTGAACCACTCTCCTTACCATCTGGTTTCTCAGTGTCTGCTACAATTTTTGGTCTCTTATTTTCATATATGCTTTGGTACTGTTGCCTGTTTGCTCCGTTCCTCCATAAATCAGCCAGGTTTTTTTCCCATGTGTAGGGGAAAGTGTAATCTGCTCCCTTCTACTCTGTCGCCATCTTCCAAACCCCTAACTACTCTCTTATCTTAGTCCATTTTACCTTATTCTTTCCTCTTATTATTTTAGTTTTAAATTTTGTTTTCTCTCTTGCTACAACTTATTTCCATTCTGCACTCTTACTATTTGTCTCCCATCAGCCTCTGAAAAACAGTATCTTGTCAATGGTCATCTCACATTCTTCATCCTAGTCTTGTAATATCTCCTTCGCTCTCCATCTTTAGCAATCTTTGCTCATTTTTTGTGTGTAGCTGTTGTTAGAGTAGTTGTTGTTGCATTTTTTTAATTTTACCTTTATATCTTCACTATTTCTGTATATCAGATCTCAAATTATGAAGCTCCCTTTAAAGGGAAGACAAAGGAACAACCCTCAATCAAAAGGAAAGAAGAAATCCTCAGAAAGAGTGCTAAATGAAATAAAAGCAGTAAGCTATCAGATACTGAGCTCAGAACAATGGTTATGATGAAGCACAGTGAGTTCAGTGAGAATTATAAGGAAATGGAAGCTACAAAGAACTTACTGAAAACTAGAGCACCATGCAAAAAGACACCAAAACTAAAATAATAACCAGGAGGAAATAAAAAATACTATTTCTGAATTGAAGAACATAAGAGAATAAATCAGAAGCAGACTAGATAAAACAGAGGATTTGATCAGTGAACTGTAGGACAAAGTAGAAAAAAATTCCCAGAAAGAGCAAGAAAAGGTAAAAAGACTCAAAAAGGATGAAGACAGGTTAAGGGAACTGCAATACATCATGGAACATAATAATATCCATAGAATAGGAATACCAGAAGGAGAGGAAGAGAAACAAAGAATAGAAATGTATTAGAAAAAGAAATTATAGAAAACTTCCCTAATTTGATGAGAGAAAAAGTGAGAAAGTCTGGGAGGCACAGAGGGGCTGAATCAAGAGGAACCTAAAGAGGCCTACACTGAGACACATCATAATTAAAATGGCAAAATTCAAAGACAAAGAGAGAATCTTAATGGCAGCATGGGAGAAACAGGAAGTAACATAAAGGGGAGTCCTGACACTTCAAGCCAGAAGGGAATGGTAAGAAATATTCTAAGTAATGAAAGACAAAGGCCTGCAACCAAGAATATTCTACCCAGCAAGGCTCTCATTCAAAATGGAAGGTGAAATAAGGAGTTTCCCAGGCAAACAAATACTAAAAGGATATACCTCTACCAAACAGCACTGCAAGAGATGCTGAAGATACTGATTTAAGAACAGGATAAAAAAGTGTGTGAAAGGAACACAGGTACAAAGGGGGGAAATGAAAATGAATAAGTACATATCAATAATAACCTTATATGTAAAGATATTAAGTGCTTCAATCAAAAGACATAACATAGCTGAATGAGTAGGAAAACTTGATGCGCACAAATGCAGAAACAAGAGACAAACCTCATAACAAAAGACCTACACAGCCTGAAAGTGAAGGGTTGGAAAAGAATATTCCCAGCAAATGAACAGAAAATAAAAGCCTGGGTAGCATACTTATATAAGACAAAATTGACTTAAACAAATGCTATAAGTAGAGACAGAGAAGGAAAATTCATAATATAAAGGGAAGAATTAATCAAGAAGTCATAAACATTGTAAACATATATGCACCCAACATAGGAACACCAAAGTATATGAGGAAAATTGTGGAGGACTCCAAGAAAGATATAGACAGCAAAACAATTACAGTAGGGGATTTTGACACCCCACTGTCGATAAAGAATAGCTCTTCAAAAACAGATATTGGATATTGTGTCACTAAATGAAAATGATATTGTGTCGCTAAATGAAAAGCTAATAAGTATCTAAACAAATAAGGATATTGTGTCACTAAATGAAAAGCTAGATCAAATGGGCTTAACTGTTAAATACAAAGTCTTTCATCCCAAAAAAGCAATGTACATATTTTTTCAAATGCTCATAGAACACTTTCAAAGATAGATCACATGACAAGGTGCAAAACAAGCCTCAACAAATTCAAAAAAATGAAATTATATCAAGCATTTTCTCAGACCACAGGGCTTAAAACTACATACCAGCCTCAAGAAAAAAACTTGAACATACTAAAATTCATTGAGATTAGGTACCATGTTATTAAACAATGAGTAAATTAATAATAAGATCACAAAAGAAACAAAATAAACACACAACAACCCAAAACTGTGGCACACAGTGAAGGCTGTCCTCAGAGGAACATTTATAGCAATGTAGGCATAGCTAAAAAAGAGAAAAACATTTCAAATAAACAACCTATCTCTACATCTAAAGAACTGGAGGAACAACAGCAAAGCCCAGAATGAGTAGAAGGAAGGAAATAACCAAGATCAGAGCAGAATTAAACATAGAGACTAAAAAAACAATTAAAGGATTAATAAATCCAGAAACTGGTTGACTGAAAAGATAGACAAAATTGGCAAGTCTTTTTTAAAAAATATGTTATTTATTTATTTTTAGAGAGAGAGGAATGGATAGAGATAGAGAGAAATATCAATGTGTGGTTGCCTTTTGGGTGGTCCCCACTGGGGACTTGGCCCACAACTCAGGCATGTGCCTACACCTGGAAATCAAACTGCCACCCCTTTGGTCCATAGCCTGCTGGCAATCCACTGAGCTACAACAGCCAGGACAAAATTGACAAGTCTTTAAGAAGACTCATCAAAAAGAGAGAGAGAGAACCCAAATATATAAAATCAGAAATGAGAATGGAGAAATTACAACTGATACCACAGAAATACAAACAACTGTAAGAAATTAGTGTTAACAAATATATGCTAAAAAATTTGAAAGCCTGGTTGAAATGAACAAATTTCTAGAAAAATATAATCTTCCAAATCTTAATGAAGAAGAAGCAGGAACCCTGAACAGGTTGAAAGCAGCTGGTAAAATTGAAGCATAATTAAAAAACACTTGGCACACAACAGTCCTGGGATGGATGGTTTTACAGGAGACTTTTACAAAATATTTACATAAGAGTTAACCTCTATCCTTCTCAGATTATTTCAAAAAATCCATGAATAGTGAAGACTTCCCAAATTTTTTCATTCTAATTCCAAAACCAGATAAAGACACAACAAGGAAAGAAAATTACAGGCCAATGTCACTGAAGAACATAGATGCTAAAATTCTCAAAAACAAAACAGAACAATGGTAGACCACATCCAGCAATACTTTAAAAAGATCATATTATGATCAAGTGGGATTCACCCCAGGGATGCAAGGATGGTACAATATACACTAATCAATAAATATAATATATTGCATAAAGAAAAGGAAAGACAAAATCACCTGATGTCAATAGATGTAGAAAAAGCATTTGATTAGGCACACCATCCATTTATGGTGGAAACACTCAGAAAAATAGGAGTGTAGGGAGCATACTTCAACATAATAAAGGCCATATATAAGAAACCTATGGGTGTGGGCTGGGATGAGAGTCAAAGAAAACTGTTTTTGAACAACAATTTAACCAAAGAAAGAAGAAGGAAGGAAGGAAGGAAGGAAGGAAGGAAGGAAGGAAGGAAGGAAGAAACCTGTAGCCAAAATTGTACTCAACATGTAAAAACTAAAAGCTTTCCCATTAAGATCAGGAACATGACAAGGTTGTCCACTTTCACCACTTCTATTCAAAATAGTATTGGAAGTCCTAGCCACAGCAATTAGAAAAGAAAAAGAAATAAAAGGCATCCAAGATGGAAAAGAGGAAGTAAAATAGTCAATGTTTGCAGATGACGTGATATGTACATAGAGAACCCTATAAACCCCACAAAAATCTACTTGACCTAATAAGTGAAGTTGGCAAAGCAATGGGACAAAAAGTCAATATTTAGAAATGAAAGGCACTTTTGTAAAGCAACAACAAAATATCAGAAACAGAAGTTAGGGGTGGGGGGAACCCATTTGCTATAGCAAGAAGAAAAATAAAATTCCTAAGAATAAATCTAACCTGGAAAATAAAATAATTGTGCTCAGAAAACTACACAACACTGAAGAAAGAAATTAAGGAAGACAAAAATAAATGGACACCTATACAATGTTCATGGATTAGAACAAGTAACATCATCAAAATGTCCATACTGCTCAAAGCAATTTATAGAATCAATGGAATCCCCATTAAAAAATCAAAGAAATATTTCTCAGATATGGAAAAATATTACAAAATTTATAGGGAACCACAAATAAGCCAGAATAGTATTAAAAACTTTGAGATAGAAGAACAAAGTATGAGGGATCACAATACTTGATATCAGACTATATGACACAGCCACTGTAATCAAAAGTTCTGTACCAGCAAAGAACAGACACATAGATCAATGGAACAAAATTGGGAGCCCAGATATAAACTCAGGACTCTATGGTCAATTAATTAATATTTGAAAAGCAGGCAGAAGTATAAAAAGAAGTAAACATTGCCTCTTCAACAAATAGTCTTGGGAGATCTGGATAGCTACAAGCAATTAAATGAAAATTGACCACCAACTTACACCATACACCAAAATAAAATCAAAATATATAAAAGACTTAAAAATAAGTTGTGACACCATAAAAATCCTACAGGGGAATATAGGCAGCAAAAATTTCAGATATTCTAGTCAGCAATAGTTTCAATTTTAAGTCCCCTAGAGCAAGGGATATAAAGAAAATTGTAAACAAATGGGACTCCATTAAATTAAAAAAATTCTTTACAGTTGGAAAACATCTGCAAAGTAAAAAGGGAAACAAGTGTATTGGAAAATATTTTTGCCAATGATTCCTTTGACAAGGGTTTAATCTCCAAAATATATAAAGAACTCATATGACTCCACACCAGGAAGTCAAAAATTTAATTAGATACCGGGCAAAGGACGTAAATGTACACTTCTCCAAGGACATACAGAGGGCCCAGAGACATATGAAAGGATGCTCAGCATCACTAGCCATCAGACAGATGCAAATTAAAACCACAATAAGATAACACCTAACACCAGTGAGAATGGCCATCATAACTAAATCAACAAACAACAAATGCTGGCTCTGTTGTGGAGAAAAGGGATCCCTAGTACACTCTTGGTGGGAATGCAGACTGATGCAGCTACTATGGGAAACAGTATGCAATTTCCTCCAAAAATTAAAAGTGAAACTTCCTTTTGACCCAACAATTCCACTGCTGGATTATACCCTAAGAATTCTGAAACAACAATTTAAAAGAACCTATGCACCCCAGTGTTCATAGCAGCACAATTTACAATAGCCAAGGGTTGGAAGCAATTTAAGTGTTCATCAATAAACGAGTAGATAAAAAAACTATGGGATGTTTACATAACAGAATACTATGCAGTGGAAAGAAAGGAAGAGTTCATAACCTTCAGAACAATGTGGATGGATCTGGAGAGCATTATGCTGAGTGAAATAAGCCAGGCAGTGAAAGAAAAATGCCATATGATCTCACCAATATGTGGAACCTAATCAACAAAACAAACAACAAGCAAAAGATAACCAGAGACCCTGAAATAAAGAACTAACTAACAGTAACCAGAGGGGAGAGATTAGGGGGATAATGAGGAAAGAAGAGGAAGGGTTGTCGAGGAACATCTATAAAAAACACATGGACAAAACCAAAAGTAGATTGGATTGAGGATGGATATGTGAACGGGGGGCCAGAGGGAAGTGGTGGAAAAATGGAGCAACTGTACTTGAACAACAATAAAAGAAAAAAAGATACCTTAAAGATGAATCAAGAGTCATGAATCATATTTTTACAATGATGTTAAGAGTACCTCTTTGCCAAGAATATTTTATTTGCATGATCCTTGCATGAATTTTTACCACATAAGTTATCCTATGAAATTAGCTTTGTTCACATCAAAATAAGTGTGAATGCAATTAATTTTTGAATGTGATAGGCTGATAAATCTCTGATGATTAATTGACTTAAATGTTTGAAATAATAAGGAAAATAAAAGAATGAACCCATTTATTAAGAATGGAATCCAGGCCCTGGCTGGTGTAGCTCAGTGGATTGAGTGCAGGCCTGAGAACCAGACGATCACGGTTCGATTCCCAGTCAGGGCACACGCTTGGGTTGCAGGCCAGTTCTCGGCAGGGACAAGTTCCCAGCAGGGGATGCATGAGAAGCAACCATACATTGATGTTTCTCTTCCTCTCTCCTTCCCTTCACCTCTAAAGATAAATAAATAAAATATTTAAAAAAAGAATGGAATCCAAAGAAATCCACTTTCTTAACACAAGAAAGTGTTAAAAGGGAAGGCAAAAGAGGTAAAAGGGCTGGAGTTAACTCTTTACTTTATAACTTTGCTTAAAGTGATTTATGAGCACCAGTGATAATAATAAAGAAGAGATGCCAAAGGAGAAGATACAATACATTCATTGTTTTTACCCTACTTGATATGGATAAAGTGAAATAATAATATTGTACAATTTTCTATAACAACATTAATTCTCACAAACATTTATTAAGAATTAAGGTAATTAGATTTAAATTTAATTTTATTTGGCCATGTGACATAAATAAAAGATGATAATCATTGTATATGTATGAGCCTCCCTTTTAAGAAAAATCTTGGTAAACTGTTTTATGGCAGAAAAATATGTATAAATGGAAAATAAAAATTCATTTCTATTTTACCACTTATTTCTTTGGGTATATGGTTATTACCAAAGAATGATCCTATGTGATACAAATATGAGAGGCAGATGTAAGCAAATCTATGCCAAACATGAGTTAATTTTCACAGCTTTATTTTTTAATTATTGATTATTAAAATAACCAATAATTTCATTCACCTTTATGAAATTGACCAATTTTACTTTTAAACTTTTTAAAAATACTTTATTTATTTATATTTAGACAGAGGGAAGAAAGAGAAGGAGAGAAACATGAATGTGTGCTTGCCTCTTTCACAACCCCTACTGGGAACCTGGCCAGCAACTCAGGCATGTGCCCTGACTGGGAATCCAACCAGCTACTTTTTGGTTTGCTTGCTGGCACTCAATACACTGAGCCACACCAGCCAGAGCTGAAATTGACAGATTTTTTAAATGGCTAAATGCATCTGAAAAAAATTCATCTGTTTTCATTTAGATTCTGGAGAAGGGAACAAAATAACATATACAAGGAAAAACACTTTTCACATAGCTACTTGACTGTCATACTCAATCTTACCACATCCAATATTCTGAAAGTTGAAGAGGTTAAACACACTCATTTAATTTGATTTCTTCCATCGTGTATATATGATTAAAATATATACTCAGTTATATTATTGTATCCCATAGAGAAAAGGCTTACTTTCTTAAATTTTATCCACATGTATCTTTGACTAGAGAGAATGTCCATTCTCTTTTTCTCTTTAGTAAGGCATTATATCAGCTTGTTCAGTGAACCCAATTGTTTCAAAGCTGGAATTTGACAGACTAAGCATATAGTTTATTAACTGAGTTCATATTTCATAAATGAATAATATTGCTACTTAAAGCATTCCCTGGTATCCAAAGAATTAGGTTAAAATAAAACCAAGCCTCTTATAAGTAGAACCATGAAAACTTACTCTGGCATTCATGTGTCAAATTGGGTATTAACTATTAATTACTACTTTTAAAAATGACCTCCTTGTATGTTACTAAAATTTTCCAGCATACTGATGTAGTCCTCCTCTCATCGTCTCCACCACTTTTTTTTCTGAGAAAGAATGAATGTAAAAAGCCCAATTAAGAACAACTCGGATTTTTCGAGGCCTAAGTTTAATGGAAAAACGTCTCTCACACCCGGATGGGACACATTAATTGAAGTTTTAATTTGAATAAATTATTGTTTAAGAATAATCAAATCATTGTATAGATAAACTTATGGGATATTAACTAGATTAAATTATGTGTGAATTGTGAGTTAAACTTATAATACAGGTATATGAGTTTAGTATTTATTACCAATTCTTCCTCAGTAGAGAGTTAGTAATAATTATTTTGCCAGAAGTTGGCTGAGTCAATATTTTATTACTATAATTCCAATACAGGATTTATGTTGTGGGAGGAGGTTCACTGACTCTCTGTATTATATCTGTTCCTTCTTGCTATATATGTCATTCTTCTTTTCTTGAATATTGTATACTGTTTTACTGTTTATTCACAATGCTGTCATAAATGTTTGTATGTGTCCCTCATCTGAAAAATCAGGTGACTTTACATTCTCTACCATGCTACGGACAGAGTCACTGATTGATTATATATAGCTTCATTTCTGGCTGAACCATGTAGGAATCTGATAAGAACTCACAATATTACCTGTGAATGTGACCTGGAAGTTTTCTTATAAAACCAGTACAAAATAAGAGAACTCTGAGTGGCCACATCAATTACATGCATTCTAAATTGATCCAGGCAATAAAAATTGAGGCTTCTGCATCAGTTTATTTGTCTTGTACATCAGTTAGTTCTACACTGGGACTAACACTCTGTTCTCTTTCTCAGCTTGGCTGGTTCATAAAAATATTCCTGTACCTTTGGCTAGTGGGAGGACTAGTGTTCCACTTTGCTAGCTATGTGGCAAGAATGAAAACTATCTTTTTTAAGTTTGAGGTTAGAAAGACCTGCCCATTTGTAACAAGAAATTTATCAGAACTATAGACACAATCACCAGTAGTACTGCTAGAGATTGTGTGTGACAGAGAGGGGTGGGGAAGACTAGAGTGTGTGTGTATGTGTATACATATATTAATATTATATCTTGTAGAGCCAAGATCCAAGAATTAGAAAAAAACAAACAAAAAGTAGTTGCAAAATGGAAGGCAACATTATGAAGTCAAAGGTAAGAGAGAGAAGAAATCCATTTTATTTTTTTTCTTCTGTCATCCCCTACTTCCCACTCTTCTCCCATTTCACTTTGTCCATGGGTCCTTTATACATGTTCCTTAATGATCCTTTCTTTTTTTTTCCCCCATTATCCTCTGGCCCCTTACCCTCTGGTTACTGTCAGGTTGTTCTTTATTTCAATGTCTCTGATTATATTGTATTTGCTTGCTTCTTTTGTTGGTTAGGTTCTGCTTAGAAGTGAGATCATATAGTATTTGTCTTCACCCACCTGGCTTACTTCACTCAGCATAATGCTGTCCAGATCCATCCATGCTGCTGCAAAAGGTAGGAGCTCCTTCTTTCATTCTGCTGCCTAGTATTCCATTCTGTAAATGTACCAAAGTTTTTTGATCCACTTACTGATGGGCATCTAGGTTGCTTCCAACATTTGGCTATTTTAAAATATGCTGTTTATGCTGTTTATGCTGCTGTTTAATGCATAGATTCTGTTGAGTAAGTGTTTCAGGATTTTTGTGGCATAAATCCAGAAGTGGAATTGATGGGTCAAAAGACAGTTTTATTTTCAGTTTTTTGAGGAAATTCCATACTATTTTCCACAGTGGCTGCACCAGTCTGCATTTCCACCAACAGTACACTAGGGTTTCCTTTTCTATACAACCAAGCCAGTACTTACTGTTTGCTGATTTGTTTATGATGGCTATTCTGACTGGTGTGAACTGGTATGCCATTGTGGTTTTAATTTACCTCTCTCTGATGGCTAGAGATGCTGGGCAATTTTTCATATGTCTCTCAGCCTTCTGTATGTCCTCCTTGGAGAAGTGTATATTCAGGCTCTGTGCCCATTTTTTGAATTGGATTCTTTGTCTTCCTGGAGTGGAGTTATGTAAATTCTTTATGTATTTTGAAGATCAAACTGTTGTCCAAGTAATCACTGGCAAAAATATATTCCCATATGGTTGGTTACTTTTTTATTTGGTGATGTTTTCTTAATCCATGCAGAAGCTATTTATTTTTATGAAGTTCCATTTGTTTATTATTTCCTTTAAGTACCTTGCTTTAGAGGACATATCAGTGAAAATATTGCTGCTTGAAATGTCTGAGGTTTTCCTGCCTACATTCTCCTCTAGGACTTTTAAGGTATCACAACTTATATTTAAGTCTTTTATCCATATTGGTTATGTTTTTGTTTATGGTGTAAGTTGGTAGTTAAGGTTCATTTTTTTACATGTCACTGTCCAGATCTCCCAATACCATGTGCTCAAGATGCTATTTTCACTCCATTTTATGCCTCTGACCCCTTTGTCAAATATTAATTGACTATAGAGTCCTGGGTTTATTTCTGCACTCTCTATTCTGTTCCATTCATCTTTGTGTCTCTTCTTATGCCAGTACCAGAGTGTTTTGATTACTGTGGCCTTGTATATAGTTTCATTTCAAGTATGGTGATCTCTCTGACTTTGTTCTTCTTTCTCAAAATTGCTATGGTTATTTGGGGTCATTTACAGTTCCATATAAATTTTTGAAATGTTTGTTCTGCATCTGTGAAATATGTCATTGTTATTTTAATAGAGATTTCATTGAATCCATAAATAGTTTTAGGGTAGTATGGACATTTTTATTATGATAATTCTTCCAATCCATGAACATAATATATGCTCCCATGTATTTGTGTTTTCCTTGATTTCTTTCTTTAGTGTTGTGTAGTCTTCTGAGTACAGGTAATTTACCCCCTTGGTTAGGTTTTTTCCTAGGTACTTTTGTTTCTTGTTGCTATAGCAAATGGAATTACTTTCCTGATTTCTGTAGCTGATATTTCATTGTTGGTGTAAAAAAATACCTAGGATTTCTGAATATTTATTTTGTATCCTGTTGCTTCACCAAATTCACTTATTAGGTCGAGTAATTTTTTTGGTGGAGTCTATAGGGTTTTCTATATACCTTATCATGTCATCTGTAAACAGTGACAGTTTTACTTTTTTCTTTTCAATTTGGATTCCTTTCATTTCTTTTTCTTTTCTGATTGCTGTGCCTAGAATTTCCAATACTTTCCAATACTATGTTGAATAGAAGTGGTGAAATCAGACATCCTTGTATTGTTTCCGATCTTAGGAGGAAAGCTGTTAGTTTTACTCATTGAGTATGATTTTAGCTCTCAGTTTTTTATGTATGACCTTTATTATGTTAATTGTACTTCCAGTTTGCTGAGTCTTTTTATTATAAATGGGTGCTGTCACTTATCAAATGCTTTCTTTGCATCTATTGATATGATCATGTGATTTTTCCTATTGTTTATGTATATATTACATTTATTGATTTGCAAAAATTATATCATCCTTGCATCCATAGGATGAATACCACTTGTTCATGATGTATGATCTTTTTAATGCATTGTTGGATGCAGTTTGACAATATTTTGTCAAGCATTTTAGTGTCTATGTTCATGAGTGATACTGCCCTATAGTCTTCTTTCTTTGTTATATTATTTCTGGGTTTTGGATTAGGATTATTCTGGTTTCATAAAAAGAGTTTGGCCTAGCTGGTGTAGCTCAGTGCATTGAGCACGAGCCTGTGAACTGAAGGATTGAGGTTCAATTCCCAGTCAGGGCACATGCCTGGGTTGCAGGCCAGTTCCCAGCAGGGGACACATGAGAAGTAACCATACATTGATATTTCTCTCCCTCTCTCCTTCCCTTCCCTTCTAAAGAGAAATAAATAAAATCTAAATAAAACAAAATTATTTAAAAAAAGAGTTTGGGAGTCTTCCCTCTTCTTGAGTTTTTTGGAATAGTATGAGAAGCATAGGGCCAAATGTAATTTCAACTCTTTAACAATTAAGGAGTAGTTACATTTATACAGTCCTAAAGTTTAGGTTGTTTAGTTGAAATGTTTCTGTACTTTTTACATAGGGTTGCATTTCTATGAACTTCCATCTCAAGATTGCGTTCACTATATCCCATAGGTGGTGGACTTCTGTGTGTTCCCTTTGATTCCTTTCCAGAAACTTTTGGTTTCTTCCTGGACTTCATTCATAACCCATTTATTGTTTAATAACATGCTATTCACTCTCCATGAATTTGAATATTTTGAATTTTTTTCTTGAGTATTGGTTCTAGTTTCAAGCCCTGTGGTCTAAGAAAATACTTGATATTTCAATTTTCTTGAATTTGTTGAGGCTTGTTTGTGTCCTGTCATGTGGCCTATCTTTGAAAATGTTCTATGTGCATTTGAAAAAGATGTGTATTAACTTCTTTGAGATAAAGAAGTGTTTTCCTTGATTTAACGGTTCTGTATATATCAGTTAAGTCCATTGGATCTGGGGCATTGTTCAGTACTATAATATCCTTGTGAATATTTTGTTTGGAAGATCTATCCATTGTTGATCATGGGGTGTTAAAATCCCCTAGTATAATTATGTTGCTGTCAGTATGTTTCTTGAAGTCCTCCACAATTTTCATTATATATTTGGGTGCTCCTATGTTGGGTTCATATATATTTATAATGTTTATATCTTCTTTGTGGATTCTTTCCTTGAGTATTGTGAAATGTCCTTCAGTATCTCTTTTTAGAGACTTTGTTTTAAAGTCTATTTTGTCTGATATAAGTATTGCTATCCCATTTTTCCCCATCTGTTACTTGGAATATGTTTTCCCAACCATTCAGTTCCAGTCTCTGTAGATCTTTTATTATGAGGCGGGTGTCTTATAGACAGCATATGTGCGGGTCATGTTTTCTTATCCTTTCAGCTACCCTATGTCTTTTGATTATGGCATTCAATCCATTTACATTAAGGTTATTATCGATAGGTACTTATTCATTGCTATTTTTCCTCTTTTGTATCTGTGTTCCTCTCTCTCTCACTTATTTCTTCCTCTCCTTAAATCAATCCCTTTACCATCTTGCAGTTTTGGTTTAGTGGAGGGCTATTCTTTCAGCCTCCTTTTGTCAAGGAAACTCCTTATTTTACCTTCCATTTTAATTAAGAACCTTGCTCTGTAGAGTAGTCTTGGTTGCAGGCTTTGCTTCTCATTACTTGGAATATTTCTTGCCATTTCCTTCCAGCCTGTAGTGTTTCTGTTGAGATGTCAGCTGCTAGTCTTATCAGGGCTCCCTGGTATGTTATTTCCTTTTTCTTACTTGGTGCCTTTAAGATTCTTTCTTTGTCTTTGAATTTTGGCATTTTAATTATGATGTGTCTTGGAGTTGGTCTCTTTGGGTTCCTCTTGATTAAGACTCTCTGTGCCTCTTGGACTTGCGTGAATTTTCCTCTCATCATATTAGGGTTGTTTTCCATCATTATTTTTTAAACAGGTTTTCTATTCCTTGCTCCTATTCATCTGCTTATGGTATCCCTATTATACAGATATTACGCAGTTTCGTGTTGTTCTGCAGTTCCCTTAACACTTCTTCATTCTTTTCAAGTCTTTTTTTCCTTTTATTACTCTTTCTAGGAGTTTTTTCTACCTTGTCCTCCAGCTCCTGATTTGACCCTCTGCTTCATCTAGCCTGCTTTTGATTCCTTATACTGTGTTTTTCAATTCAGGAATTGTATTTTCCATTTCCTCTTGGCTCTTAATATTTTCTACTTCCTTTTTCATATTGATACAATTTGCAGTAATTTCTTTGTAGCTTCCCAGTATTTCCATATAATTCTCACTGGCCTCATTGTACTTCCTTATAACCATTGTTCTGAACTCAATATCTAATAACTTACTGCCTCTATTTCATTTGGCATGCTTTCTGAGGATTCTTCCTTTCCTTTCAATTGGGGGTTATTTCTTTGTTTTCCCATTATTTCTGAGACTCTTCTTGTTTGCTTCTGCTTTTTACATTGATCTGATTTGACTTCCTGACTTTGTTGTATGAACTTATATGGTAGGATCCTGGTGAGGTTCAGTGGTGCAGTCTCCTTGATCTCCTGAACTTGATACTCTTGGGATATCCTTTATGCTCTTTATGTTGGTTATCTGGATATAATTGGGTTTTGATTTCTGTTGTTTCTTTCTTTGGTGTGTCCTCTAGCTGTTTGACTGTGGGTCATTCTGCCCATCACATCTTGTGTGTTATTGTGCATGTGCTGCCAGAACAAAACCACAAAGCCCAGGAAATAAACCCTTATATGCAAAAAATAACTCTCTCCTGCAATCCTATTATTAACAGCTGATCAACTAGTATTAATAAGGGCATGAAGAGAGTAAGACTATTATAAGAAAGTACAGTGGATATGAGATGCCCTCCTGAAAGAAAAATATTTTGAGAGGAAATAGGAAAGAGTACTTAAAATTTTGGTATGACCAGAGAGGAGAGGGGAGGAAATTTCAAGGGGGAAGGGGAAGGATTTACATGAACTAGTATAAAGGACACATGGACAACAACTAAGGGGGATGGAAATGAGAGGGAGGTGGGGAGCACTAGGCAGGTGGACTGGGATGGGAGTAAAAAACAAAAAAAAAACTGTACTTGAACAACAATTAAATAAATTTTAAAAAGTAGTTCATGAAATACAACAAAAAATAAAATAAAAGTTTGGAGTCAGGCTGACACTAAGAGAGAAAGTAAAATTTACATCATGAATAAAAAAGGGAATAAGGAATGTGGAATGGAGTATGAGAAGGGAATGCTATAGCATTAGATTTAAAAATAAAATAAAGTTAGAGAGAAAAGTAAAAAGGATGGGGGAAAAGTGAATAAATAATAAATACATAGAAGCTAACTTGTAGAGAAATATCCACCACAGCACTATCAGCAACAAAGAAGTTAAAATTAATATGCATGTGATGGGAACAAGAGGAAAAAAAGAAAAAAGCTTAAGAGATATGTAGAGGAACTGAAGTGATTTTGAAATGGTATAGGGAGAGGGAATACTAAAAGTGATGAACAAAACCCACACTAAGACAAAGAAAAATTAAAATTTGAGGTGAAAGAGAAAATAAAAAAGGGAACAAAGAGAATAAAGAAAAATAAAAGGGCCCGATGAAAGAGAAGTAGAAGAAAAAATGACAGGCTAAGACAGGGAAAAATAAAAATTTGGGATGAAAAAAGAGGAGTGGGGACCAGTAAAATTTGATATTTGAAATACAAAATCAGTGAAGATCTAGAGATAACATTGAAAAATGCAACAACTACTACCATACCCACAACAAACTAGCAAATAGTGCTAAAGATATAGAGAGAATACAGGTATTTTATGATCAGGGAGAAACGATGCCATATGGTCATTGACAAGAAAATTGCTTTTGTGAGTCTGGATGGGGGACAAATAGTAAGAGTGGGGAATGGAAAGAAGTCATAGTAAGAGAGAAAACAAAATTAAAATTTAAATAATGGGAGGAAACAGGAAAGTATACTGAGGAAGCAAAAAGAGGGCAAAATATGTTAATAGCCCTCTTGTGATCAGGGCTATTGTTTCCCCTCAGGCTGCTGCCACTCAGGGAAGTGTTCTAGCTGAGCATCATGGCTGTTGCAGTATGAAAGATGATTCACCCTCAGTATCCCAGTGTGTACTTTCTCAGCTAATTTCCCAAAGCTCCATCCCCAGTCTCTTCTCAGGCATCTCCAGCCCTCCTTGCCCCTGCCTTTGTCAAAACCCAAGTTAAGTGGCTGAAAAAGAAAATGTGTGTTAGTCCTTTAATTGCTCTTTGGGTTTCAAGCTGTCCAGTCCATCTCTGGGAGAGAGGAACCTTGCTGCTTTTTGCTGCTACTTGTTATTAGTGTGCTTTATCAGCTCTGGTGCTCTAGGCTGGGAATTCTAGTTTAGAGTTTAGATCCCATTCTCCTCTGGGGGATCCAACCAGCCACTTAATTATTCCTCCAGCACTGCTGCCTGTGGACACCAAGCCACTCTTGAGTGTCTACTGCACTCTTTACTAGCCAGGTAGTACAGATGTTAATTCTTCTGTCTGAGGTTGTAAGGCTTCTCTCTCACTATTGCCCAGTTGTTTGCTTCATGTGATTTCCCCACAGTTTACTTGTAATTGGTCCTGGGAGGAGGTTATTGTGATTTCCATTCACTCCTCTGCCATCTTCCTCCCCACAATGAAGAAATCCATTCTGAAAAGAAAGGAGTGATCTCCAGATATTGTCTCACATGCAAATGTTAAAAGCAGAAATCTATAATGTGTTTAACTAATTCTAGGTAAGTCAATGGATCAAGAAACTCATACAACAATTACACTAATAACTTTTTTCTTTAGTTTGCTTTATTTCTCAGGTTCTGGTATCAACTCTTATTCCAGATGAAACCATGAAGTTTACCAGCCAGGACTTGTATTTTATTCTCTCTCCTACTTTAGTGAGTTCTCATTGCCTAGATTTTTGCTACCCCTTCTGATTCATTGGACTGTTGCATTTCACATCTATGACTTTCACATGTGTGTGCACACATAGGTGTAGACATACTTTGATGCTCAAATTTACCTGTCAGGATGACCACAAAGGCAAGCCACAGTAGTTATATTTATTTCTCATGTCTCTGACCTCACTTCCAGTTTCTTCCCATCATTATGCAGTCAAGCTTTTATGTTCTCCACACACCTGTGCCTAAGCAATGTAGCCCAAGAGTAGGCATTATTGCCTTCTCTCTGTTTTCTGATTTCTACCCTAAATCCATATGCATCTATTTTAAGTGCTACCCATCTCACTTTCCTTTGTTCTGTGCTGTTAACATCTATTAAAGTTATACATTCTTTCATTAATTTTCTTAAAACCTTTAAATGACCTTCTACACAGAGGGTAGGGCAACTTTTACCTCTCATGGAACTTTTCACCTGTCTTCCCTTTGGGGGCGGGGAGAGAAGTAGCTTCCTGTCAGAACTGTAATAATAAGACAGAGATGTTTTTCAAAATACCTAGCAACAAGGACAGCAGAGTCATTGACCAATCAGAATGATCTTGGGTCACAGTACTAGAGGTCATCTACTATGCTTGGCACTAACCCTTTCTTTGAGGTATTACAGGAAGGTCCAGAATTCTTAAAGACACTGAAACACCTGAGCTACAGAGGGTACTTCAGCACTTAGTACTTATCAACCATTATAAAAACACTTCAATATTTATACACCTGATATAACTATACCTGCTTGCACCAGCTTCATACCAGATCTATAAGAATATCTCCTGGCAAACAGAAACTCCATGTTGATTCCTGTTTCTCACCTTTAAAATAACTCCATTTTAAAAAGTTGTCAAGGTTTAAAGGCTGTCGGAAACCCACATAAAAACATGTATTTCCTTTGACTCAACATTATTTAGTTTTTATGAATTACTAGTCACAAATCATACCATAGCATTTCATTACTAATCATTTTTTCTACATAATGAAGCTTCAGGATTAAATGTATTTTTCCAGTTTATTCAACAAATACTTAATGTGTGCCTAGGCAGTGAACATGAAAGATAGACTCTTGCCTGCAGGGAGCAGATATTCCAACCTGGGATTATTAAAGTAATTTTTAAATGTTGGAATTGTATGT
This sequence comes from Sturnira hondurensis, assembly GCF_014824575.4. NCBI lineage: Eukaryota > Metazoa > Chordata > Mammalia > Chiroptera > Phyllostomidae > Sturnira > Sturnira hondurensis. The sequence goes on from NW_028098010.1 coordinate 835,973, forward strand.
TATAAAATACATTCTCATAATATGTGCATTTAATTGTTCATGCTGTGCTTTTTAGGGTCAAGTTTTACATGCCAATGTTTGTTTCACTGAGTATGTTATACACGACTGTGCATGTGTGTAAATTTGCATGAAAGAAAGAACAAAGTTACATGTTTACAACATAAATGAATAAAGTACATATTAAATAAGATTAGGTATGAAAACAGTGTTGTAAATTCCAAATAAATTATGTAGTGTTTAGTAATATATACTAACAAATTTAAGGCAAAGGGAAGATGATTGTGGGGAAAAAATAAATGTATTTGTCCATTCCTCTCCATCTTGAGACCTATTTTCTCCTAGGACTTTGAACTTGGTTTGGTAGTAGAAAAAATTATATCACTTTGATTTTTCCAGGTAGATAGTCACAACCCAAGCAGGAGAGTGGGCATTATGGTTCTATGTTTTTAGGAGCCCAAAAAAATATAGCATGGAAAACTTACTTTGACAGAGGGAACTTGGAAGTTAAGTACCCCGGCAGTTAAGTTTTGGATTTCATGTGCTGTGCTAGCAGATGAGAGAGAATTTATTATAAAACAGTATTTCATTGTTTCCAAAATAAGCACACTCTCTTTTTCAAACAACCCGATGGGGTACCTGGCTGTTAAGTGCTAGATTAGGTATCTTATTCACTAAGCAGACTAGTTAGATAAATATAGAATTCTCAGTTTTCAGAGTATGTATATTTAAAAATATTTAATGAAAAAATCATTACATATTTAATGATTTAATGATTAAGTATGAGAGTTGGTATTTGCCCTCCCCCAAAATATTGAATATAGTGAAACCACAAGGTTGCAAAAATAAACACATGTGAATCTTCTGCCAGCCTTTAAAAGGTGAGTGAATAGGAAATTTGGAGCAACAATGCATGAGTTACAGATGGGATAAATATAACAGTTTCTGTAGATGATCATGCCATGCCATCTTCACACTTTGCATCTCATCATGTCAGTCATGATTGATTACTTTGGACTTTAGATGGAGGCCAATCCTGGGAATTGTGCTTATAGTGCAAATGCATTTCTCTGTTTTGATCAGCACTTCTGTTACTGTCCACATACACACATGCACAAAAAGATCACTCAGATCTTTTCAGGGACTGAGTTGAATAAATAAATAATTAAGTGTCATGTAATTTTTTAAAAAATCTCACCTGAAATAGGGAGTTTTATGGAGAAATAAAAATTTTATATTTTAACAAATTTTGAGAGTATGTGAACTTTACATTTATGTTTGAAAAAAGTATATGAAAAATATGAGAATAAGTAACATACTAAACATTTCTAATACTAGCACAAACAATAAACTTTTTACATAAGAATGGTTCCTCAGGTGTATAAAGCGATCATAGAAACAAAATAACCCTTATAACACAAAATAACACTTATAATAGTATTTCAGGTAATCATATATGTGTTGACTTGTAAATTAGGAATTTCATATTGCAATACTTTGTAAACAATGTTCTAATTGTCATAGAACTTGAGTTTACTATAGAACACTGCTTGCTTACTTCTCTAGAGTCTCAGCAATAACACTGACTTTCACAGCTCAATGGCCTTTCTAGCTCTAACCAGCCACATAATATTTAAAGCCAGGTCCAGTGTAATGGAAGATGTTCTTGGGAAAATCACCAATAGAGGTATAGAGAACCTCAACATTAAACAGCCTGTTGTTTAATGTTGAAATAGTTTATGATATAGTAGCAAAATTGATCTTGTGGTTTATTAATTTTAATTAATTTTTAATCTATTTTTTAATTTATTTTGGTTGGCATTGAGTTTTGTGCCTGAAAGAGAGTGTCCTTACTCAAGAAATCCTTCTGTTTACCAATAGGGGAGAGTCAGAAAAGGGATAGATGGTCTGTTATTTTTTTCTAATATGACATTTTTTCTAATATGATATAGTTCTCAGAGTTCTGAGAGTTCTCCTCAGAACTCTGATTACAAAGGAAAATTATCCTTGATGTGCCATCCCATGATTCAGTTTCAGAAGCATAAACATGAAAGATGAAGACACTCACCTAACACACGTATTCTCCAACACAGGAAAACAGAAGATTATCAGTGGAAGAAAGAGGGGAGGGAGAATATTATTTTTCATGTTGTTTTGGCTTTTATTCATTTTTGTTATATGTTCCCATTTTTTCCTTCCAAGGTGTGTTAATTAAATTATGGAAGCTATATGTGTCAAACATTTGTCAGGTAATTTTATTCTAATTATAGAACCATTATTTAAACAAAACTCCAATCACTAATGCTAGCAGCAGGTTATCTATCTGTGGCATAGATATTTGAATTCGAAACATAATGCTAACTTTCATTTGAATGTAAAAGAAATTGAAAATTTATAGACTAATTATAGGATACATACAATAGATATTTGTATCTATACATATGATTTCATTTAATTTCTATTTTAACAGGAAAGATCACAGTAATCAATGTGATCTTTCTCCTCCAAATTCTTCAATCAGCTTAATTGAAAATGTACTATTTTTATTTATGACTAAAGTTTTTCTAAAAAACTAGACATAAATTTAAGAGGAATCCAATATTCTGGCTCTGTAGTCAACTAAACTTAAAGATTTTTTTGTGTGCTGATTATGTCATGTTGCCATTTTATCTTTCTACAATTTTTTTTAAAGTTTTCAGACATATTTTATTGATCTTATGCTTGAGCACAAGGGAGGCAGCAGAGAGGAAAGAAGGTCCTCTGTGACTGACTCCCCTTGGCTATTTTTTAATATTTTAAACTTTTTATTGAATTTATTGGGGTGACATTGATTGACAAAATTATATATATTTCAGGTATAGAATTCTACAATATATTATCTGTATGTTGTATTGTGTGTTTACCACCCTAAGTCAAGTCTTTTTTCATTACCATTTATCCCCACCTTAACCTCTTCTACTAACCTTTTCTACTTCCCCCCACCCATCCTTCCTTCTGGCAATCATCAGACCTTTGCCTGTGTCCATGATTCTGTCTATTTTTCCTTTGCTTAATCCCTTCACCCATCTCACAAAGCCCCAATCCCCTTTCTCTCAGACAGCTGTCAGTCTGTTCTCTGCATCCATGAGTATGTTTCTACTTTGTCAATTTATTTTGTTCATTAGAGTTTACATGTAAGTGAAAAAATATGGTATTTGTTTTTTTTCTGATTGGCTTATTTCATGTAGCATAATGCCCTTCAGTTTCATGCATACTGTTGAAAAGGTAAGTTGTCCTTCTTATGTTTCATTTTATATCCAAGTACTTCAGTTTGACATGGATAAAAGTCCATTTTAATGTTGACTATCCTCAGGAAAATAAAAAGTAAAAATACTTAATCATGGTATTTTTTAGATCATGTTCCAAATTGAGAGCAAAATTTAGGCAAATAGAATGTTTGTTCTATTTCACTGAATATAATCAAGAGTAACAAATTTTTAAAAATTTGTGATATTTCCCTGAACATAATTGAGTAAAATTTTATTTGACTATTTAAGCAGATTTAAACAATAAATTTCAAAAGTTATATCTTTAATTTTTTAGCAGTTGTTTTAGCTGCTCTGAAAACTATTTGTTCTTTTTCATTTGCTTCTTGTTATTACATTTTATTTTCTAGACCATTAAGGGATACAGGGTACAATTGAAGTGTATTTCTTTTTTTTCACCAGTTGTTATAGTATGTTTTTAGTTTAATTCTTTTTTTGAATTTTTTAAATTTAATTCTTGTTCAAGTACGGTTTCCTGTCTTATATTCCCAGCCCTGACTCCCCCCAGTGCTCTCCACCTCCCTCCCATTTCCACCCTTCTTAGTTATTGTCCATGTGTCCTTTATACTTGTTCATGTGAGTCCTTCGCTTTTTCCCCTGTGATTCTCTCCTGCCTCCCCTCTGGTCCCTGTCAGCCTGTTCTGTATTTCAGTGTTTTTGGTCATATTTTGCTTGCTTGTTTGTTTTGTTGTTTAGATTCCTGTTAACGGTGATATCATATGGTATTTGTCTTTCACCACCTGGCTTATTTCACTCAGCATAATGCTTTCCAGTTCCATCCATGATGTTGCAAAGGGTAGGAGCTCCTTCTTCCTTTCTGCAGTATAGAATTCCATTGTGTAAATGTACCATAGTTTTTTGATCCAGTCATTAACCGACGGGCATCTAGGTTGCTTCCAACTCTTGGCTATCATAAATTGTGCTGCTATGAACATCGGGGTGCATAGGTTCTTTTGGATTGGTGTTTCAGGGTTCTTAGGATATACTCCTAGCAGTGGAATTGCTGGGTCAAAAGGCACTTCCATTTTTAGTTTTCTTAGAAAATTCCATACTGCTTTCCATAGTGGTTGTACCAGTCTGCAATCCCACCAACAGTGAACTAGGGTCCCCTTTTCCCCACAACCTCTCCAACACTTGTTGTTTGTTTTTTTGTTTATGATAGCAATTCTGACTGGTGTAAAGTGGTATCTCATTGTGATTTTAGTTTGTGTCTCTCTGATAGCTAGCTATCTCGAGCATCTTTTCATGTGTCTCTGGATCCTCTGTATGTCCCCTTGGAGAAATGTGTGTTCAAGTCCTTTGCCCATTTTTAAATCAGGTTATTTGTCTTCTTTGAGTGGAGTCGAGTGAGTTCTTTCTATATTGTGGAGATTAAAGCTTTGTCTGAAGTATCGTTGGAAAATATGTTTTCCCAAGCTGTTGCTTCTCTTTTTATCTCAATACTGTTTTCCTTAGTCATGCAGAAGCTTTTAATTTTGATGAGATCCCATTTGTTTATTCTTTCCTTTATGTCCCTTGCTCTAGGGGACGTATCAGTAAAAATATTGCTGCGTGGAATATCTGAGATTCTCCTGCCAATGTTTTCCTCTCAGGCTTTAATGGTTTCATGGCTTATATTTAAGTCTTTTATTCACCTTGAATTTATTTTGGTGTATGGTGTAAGTTGGTGCTCAAGTTTCATTTTTTTTGCATGTAGCTGTCCAGTTGTCCCAACACCATTTGTTGAAAAGGTTATCTTTACTCCATTTTATGTTACTGCCCCCTTTGTCAAATATTAATTGACTGTAGAGAGTTTCAAACTTAAAAAAAGATGACCATGCTCATGTTGAGCATGATTTGACATTTTAATCTGCATAAGCCTTAATATGTGTAAACTGATAGTGTATAGAATGGAAGATTTAGTACAGTAAACAACTTACAATGTAATACTTTGACATTTACTAATAATAAGAATTACTGTTTAAAGCCATGCTAGTTTATTTGAGATGAATTTAGAGCATTCAAATAATATTTAAGGCAAATAATATTTGCCTTTTATATTTATTCTGTTTCATGTGGGAAGTATGAAGGAGCAAGTAATAAAAAAGGATTGTACCTTGTGTTCTTTCAAAATACTTAGAAAATATAGTTCTGTATTAAGAAATATTTTTAATATAAAACTACTAGATAATTAGAAGAGGTATGTGGTAGTAAAGATATTTTAGTTCTTACATTTTTATAACATTGGGGTCATTTTTTCTTTTGTACTTTTATTATTAACCTTTTTATCGAACATTGGCTTACCAAGACTTTGTGAATTAATGTCCATTATAATGATGAATGATAATTATCATTTAAATTCTGACTCCATTTTTCAGCATGTTCACTGCATGTCAGGTGACACGGGCATATGTGATTACTTTTCTGGTGAGTATTTTTCAACAGATTGGTGTACTTCCCTGAACTTTAGATCCTTACACCATGTTTTAAAAAATATGATAAAATGCCATTAAGTAGTTTGACAAAGAAATTACTGACAGTGCTATAAATAACAGAAGTGACTTCAATGTTTTTGGGAGATAGTTCTTAGGTTAAAATGACAAAGGCAGAGTACTCAGTTGGCTCACATGAAAAGTTTATATACAGACAGTTTAAAGGGCTGCTGGAGTGGTAATATGTAGCTAAACTAGTCACCAGTCAATGTCAAAGTGGAAAAATTTAGTTTTTAAAACATTAGAAACCTTGTGGATATGAATCAGTAACCTTTATGATGTTCCCCATAGAGACACTTACTCTTCAAAACAATATGCATACTTGCTGATAGTTTAAATAGACAAAATGGTATTAGGTATACCTAGGGAAACAGATTTGGGCTGCTTGAAGTTTTCATTAAGAGAATCAAAGTAGGAGAGAATTTTTCATATTTTCTGGTTGCATACAATTTTTATTCATTGGGCAGTATTCAATCAATGCATTTTTAAATTACAGATTTTTTGTTAAAATGTAAATATTCCCACCCCTGATAATGCATGGACATTTAAAGCATGTGAATACATGCTAGCTGTTCCACTTCATGTTCAAATTCAACTTTTTGTGAGAAAAACACTGAAGCTAAAAAGAAGATATGATTTGGATTCTTAGGATACCTTTGCCTCTTCCTCAATGCTCCCTATAACAAGAGGGGATGTCTAGTGATACTAGCATTGTGTGCTCACCAAATGAGAATATTTTAAATTGAAGTCTATAGTTTCTGTACTGAAGATTAGAACTCTCTTTTAAAAAAAAATACACTTTTTGTCCTGGCTTGTGTAGCTCAGTGAATTGAGCTCGGGCCTGCGAACCAAAGAATCACAGTTAGATTCCCAGTCAGAGTACATGCCTGGGTTGCAGGCTAGTTTCCATCAGGGGACACACATGAGGCAACCATACATTGATATTTCTCTTCCTCTCTCCTTCCCTTCCCCTCCAAAGATAAATACATAAAATCTTTAAAAAATACGCTTTTACAAGCCTGGCAATCATGCTAGACCTTGAGAATCTTTTCATCACTGTCTTCATTTTAAACAGTTTCTTCATAGGATTATTTGTAATCTTTCATAATATAAAAGTTCCTGTAATCAGGCTGGATTGAGCGTACATATCTCCCACTTCAAAGCCATTGAATGGTAATTTTTTGGAGTAAATAAGATGCTAGTTAAGCACCATAATTTAATGCAGTGGTTCTCAAATTGTGCATCTAAATTACCAGGAGAGGTCATGAAAGCATGAATTTCTGAACCCCAGAGATCCTGAGATCATAGATCTGAGAAAGGCCTTGATAATTTTTATTTTAGTAAATTTCAAGGTAAATTACTTTCTTATTGCTACTATAACACATTGTTATAAACCTAGAAGCTTAAACCAACATGAATTTGTTATCTTACAGTTTAAGAGGTCAAAACTCTGGATTTCATTTTTTAATTTTCACTTTTTTTATTCAAGTACAGTTGTCTCTGTTTTCCTCACCAATTCCTTGCACCCCAGTTATCCCTAGTTTCCACCCTTTATTCTACCCGCCTTTGGTTTTGTCTACGTGTCCATTATAGATGCTCCTGATAACCTTTCCCCCTTTTCTCGTTATCCCCTCCTACCCCCCATCTAGTTACTGTCAGTTTGTTTGTAATTTCAATATCTTTGTTTATATGTTGCTTGCTTGTTTGTTTTATTGATTAGGTTCAACTTATAGGTGACATCACATGGTATTTGTGTTTCACCACCTGGCTTATTTCACTTAGCATAATGCTTTCCAATTCACCCATGCTGTCAAAAAGTTGGTGCAACATCTTTCTTCCCTTTCTTTCAAAAAGGAAGAAGCTCAGCTCCTTCTTTCTGATGTGTAGAATTTCATCTTGTAAACATACCATAGTTTTTCATCCATTCATTTATTGACAGGCACTTAGGTTTCTTCCAGAACACAGCTATTGTGATTTGTGCTGCTATGAACATAGGAATGCATTGGTTCTTTGGATTAGTTTTTCAAGGTTCTTATGGTACAGTTTTAGCAGTGCAATTGCTGGATCCAAAAGCAGTTCCACTTTTAGTTTTCTGAGGAAATTCCATACTGTTTTTCACAGTGGCTGCAACAGTCTGCATTCCCGCCAACAGTGCACTAGGGTTCCCTTTTCTCCACAACCAAGCTAGCATTTATTGTTTGTTGATTTGTTTATGATGGCCATTCTCACTAGTATAAAGTCTTATGTCATTGTGGTTTTATTTTGCATCTCTCTGATGTCTAGTGATACTGACCATTCTTTCATATGTCTCTGGGCCTTCTGTATGTCCTCTGTTGGAAGTGTCTGTTAAAGTCCTTTGCCCATTTTTTAATTGAGTTGTCTAGCTGGAGTGGAGTAGAGTGACTCCTTTATATATTTTGGAGGTTAAACCCTTGTCGAGGTATCATTGGCAAATATGTATTCCCATATGGTTGGTTCTTTTTTCATGTTAATACTGCTTTATTTGGCCATGCAGAAGCTTTTTATTTTGATGAGATCCCATTTGCTTATTGTTTCCTTTATATTCCTTGCTCAAGGGGACATATAAGTGAAAATAGAGCTGCATTGAATATCTAGATTTTCCTGCTTATCTTCTCCTCTAGGACTCTTATAATGTCATGACTTATATTTAAGTATTTTAACTAACTTGAATTTATTTTTGTGTGCCATGAGATTTGGTGCTTGATTTTCATTTTTTTTTTTTTGCATGTAGCTGTCCATTTGTCCCAACAACATTTTTGAAGAGGCTACTTTTACTCCATTTTATACTTCTGTACACTTTGTCAAATATTAAGTGACCATGGAGTCTTGGGTCAATTTCTAGGCTCTCTAATCTGTTCCATTGGTCTATGTGTCTATTCTTATGCCAATACCAGGCTGTTTTGGTTACCGTGGCCTTGTAATACAGTTTGATATCAGGTATTGTGATCCCTACCACTTTGTTCATCTTTCTCAAAATTTTTGCAGCTATTTGGGGTCCTTTATGATTCCATATAACTTTTTGAAATGTCTGATCTATATCTATGAAATATGTCATTGCTACTTTAATAGGGATTGTGTTGAATTTCTAAATTGCTTTGGGTAGTATGGCATTTTCATGATGTTAATTCTTCCAATTCATGAGCATGATACACGCTTCCATTTGTTTGTATCTTTTTTAATTTCTTTCATCAGTGTTTTGTAGTTTTCTGCATACAGGTCTTTTACCTCCTTGGTTAGGTTTATTCCTTGGTACTTTTTTTCCTGTTTCTGATATTTCATTATTGTTGTACAAAACCGCCTTTGATTTCTGAATATTGACTCTCTATTTCACTGTTTATCCAAGTTTTGTGCTTTTTTTTGGTGGTGTCTATAGGATTTTCTATCCAATAGAAAAATTTTACAAAGAACATTATTATGTCATCTGCAAACAGTCACAGTTTTGCTTCCTCCTTTCTAATTTAGATGCATTTATTTCTTTTTCTTGTCTTATTGTTGTGGCTAGGACTTTCAATACTATGTTGAATAGGAGGGGTAAAAGCAAGCACCCTTGTCCTGTTCCTGATATTAATGGGAAAGCTCTAAGTTATTGCCAGTGGAGTATGATGTTGGCTGTAGTTCTCTCCTATACCACTTTTATTAGGTTGAGGAATGCTCCCTCTATTCCTACTATGCTGAGTGTTTTTATCATAAATGGGTGGTGTACCTAATCAAATGCTTTTTCTGCATGTACTGATATAATCATGTAGTTTTGTCTTTCCTTTTGTTTATATGATGTGTTACGCTTACTGATTTGCAAATATTGTACCATCCTTGCATCCTTGAGATGAATTCCACTTGATCATGGTATACGATCTCTTTAATGTATTGGTTTATGTGGTTTGAGGAAAAAATCCTCAATATTTTGTTGAAAATTTCAGCATCTATATAATTAGCCATATTGGCTTGTAGTTGTTTCTTCTTTATTGTGTCTTTATCTGTTTTTAGTATTAGGATGATACTGGCTTCATTGAAATAAGTTTGGGAGTCTTCCACCTTCTTGGATATTTTAGTCTGTGAAGGATAAGGGTTAGCCCTTCCTTAAACATTTTATAAAATTCTCCTGTGAAACTGTCCAGTCCATGACTTTTGTGTACCAGGAGCTTTTTATTACTGCTTTAATTTCATCCTCTGTTATTTGTCTGTTCAGGCTTTCTGCTTCTTCTTCATTGAGTTTTAGAAGATCTTTTTTTTTTAGAAATTTGTCCATTTCACCTAGGTTTTCAAATTCCTTGGCATATAGTTCTTTGTAGTAAGTTCTTACAATCCTTTGTATTTCTGTGGTATCAATTATAATTTCTCCTTTCATTTTTATTGTGTTTGTTTGGGTCCTCTTTCCTTTTTTCTCTATGAGTCTGCCAAAGTCTTGTTTTTGTTTATTTTTTCAAAGAACCAGCTCCTGGATTTATTGATCCTTAGAATTCTTCTTTTAGTCTCTATGTCATTTAATTCTGCTCTGATCTTGGTTATTTCATTCCTCCCACTTGCTCTGGACTGTCCTTGTTTTTCTTCCTCCAGTAGTTGTAGGTATACGGTTAGGTTGTTTATTTGAAATGTGTCTATCTTTTTAAAGGAGACTTTTGTTGGTATGAACTTCCCTCTCAGGATTGCCTTCTCTGTGTCCCATAAGTTTTAAATTGCTGTGAGTTCATTTTAATTTGTTTCCAGAAACTTTTTGATTTCCTCCTTGATATCATTCTTAACTCATTCATTGTTTATAAGCATGCTATTCAATTTTCATGAATTTGAGTGGGTTTTTTTTTTTCAGTTTTTCCTTGAGGTTGGTTTCTAGTTTCAGTTCCTTTTGATTGGAGATAATCCTTGATATAATTTCAATTTTCTTAAATTTGTTGAGGCTAGTTTTGTGTCCTATAATGTGGTCTTTTAAAATTTTCCATGTGCATTTGAAAAGAATGTGTTTTCTTTGGGATGAAAATCTCTCTATATGTATTTGTTGAGTATTTTTGATCTAGGGCATTGTTCAGTGCTTCAATAACTTCGTTGATATTTTGTTCAGAAGACCCATCCATTTTTCAGTGGGGTGCTAAAATCTCCTACTTTCATGGTGTTACTATCTTTGTCAATATCTTCCTTGAAGTCCTCCAAGATTTTTCTTATATATCTGGGTGCTCCTGTGTTGAGTGCATATATACTTACAATGTTTATGTCTTGATGGATTCTTCCCTTGAATATTATGAACTGTCCTTCTGGGTCTCCATTTATGGTCTTTTTTAATTTTATATTTTTTCTGATATGAGTTTGCTACACCAGTTTTTTTCCTCTATAGTTGTCTGAAATATTTTTTTCAACCATTCAGTTTTAGTCCATGTAGGTATTTTGTTCTGAGGTGAGTCTCTTGTAAGTAGTGTATTTCTTGTCCATTCAGTATTCTATATCTCTTCATTGGAGCATTTAAGCCATTTACATTTAAGTTACTAATGATAGGTACTTATTCATTTCCATTTTATTTTCTTCATACCTGTGCACCTCTCCCTGCCACTCTTCCTCTTCCTTTTCTTAAAGCAGTCCTTTAGCATATCTTGCAGTGATGGCTTTACTAATGTGTATTGTTTGGGTCTTGTTTTGTTTAGGAAATTCTTTATTAGGCCTTCCATTTTAATTAACAGCCTTGCTGGATACAGTAGTCTTGTTTGCAGGCCTTTGTTTTTCATGACTTGGAATATTAATTGCCATTCTCTTCTGGCTTGGAGTGTTAAAAATGAGAATTCAGCTGCTAGTCTTATTGGGCTCCCTTGCATGTTAATTCCTGTTTCTTCCTTGCTGCCTTTAAGATTCTCTATCTGTCTTCAAATTTTTCCATTTTAATTATGATGTGTCTTGAAGTGGGCATCTTTGGGTTCCTCTTGATTAGGACTCTCTGTGTTTCCTGGATTTGTGTGATCTTTTCTCTTACCAAATTTGGGAAATTTTTCATTGTTACTTTTTCAAACAGGTTTTCTACCCCTTGCTCTTTTTCTCCTTCTGGTATCTGTATGATACAGATATTATTACATTTCATGTTGTACTGCAGTTCTCTTAACACCTCTTCATTCTTTCTGAGCCTTTCTTTCCCTTTTCTTGATCTTTCTTGGAATTTTATTCTATCTTGTCCTCTAGCTTGCTGATTTGATCTTCTGCTTTATTTAGCCTGCTTTTGATTTCTTAGACTGTGTTCTTCAATTTAGACATTGTACTTTTCATCTCTTGGCTCTTGTTGATAGTTTCTATTTCCTTTTTCCTGTTGATATAGTTTAAAGTAAGTTCCTTGTTGTTTTTGTTAATTCTCAGTGAGCTCATCAACCTCCCTTATAACCATTACTTTGAACTCAATAGCTGATAGTTGACTTGCCTCTATTTCATTTAGCATTCTTTCTGAGGTTTCCTCCTTTTCATTCATTTGGGGATTGTTTCTTTGTCTCCCCATTGTTTGTGAGAGTCTTCTTTGTACCCTCTGCTTCTTTAACTGATCTGTTCTGATTCCTTGAGTTTGTGGTGTGAACTTCTATGGTAGAAGACCTGTGAGATTTAGGGTTGCAATCTCTTTGATCTCTGGAACTTGCTGCTTTGGGGATGCCGCTTATGATGGCTCTCTGGATGTATATGGGTTTTGATTGTTGTTGGATCATTCTTTGGTGGGTGTTTTCCTCCAGATGTTTGACTGAGGGTCTCTCCACCCACCACATTTTCTATGCATTTTTCAGGTTCTGGCAGAAGAAAACCACAAAACCCAGGAAACAAACCCACATCAGCAAAATATATCTCCCCCACAATCTCAGGATCAACAGCAAATGAAGCAGTATTAATAAGGGTGTATAGAAATTAAGACTAGTATAACAAAGGAGAGAAATAAACTATAGTATATATTCTAGTGACTTAATATGCATAATTTTGTTGGACAAGTAATGAATGCAAAAAAGATATGCAGGAAAGAAAATATCACCAATCATGGAGAAGGCCACAGTGGATTTCATCTCAGTAGCCTTTATTATTTTCCACTGTATTTTCTTTCTGGGTCTACCTTTGGTGGTTAGATATTGCCCCTTTCTGACCTTAGGCACACTGCTCTGAGACTGCCAGAGATCTGCTGTCTATAGTTGTCCCCTTCATTTGTTAGTTAGTCCCTTGGAGTCAGCAGTCAGGTTTAATCCCCATAGGGTAGGACATAATTCCTTCTGGGTTTGAGGCTATTGTTTTCCCTCAGGCCTCTGGTGCTCTGCCTGAGTGGTCTGCCTCAGTAGGATGGCTGCTGCAGTAGGTGTGGCCACTCTTTCTGTTCTCTCCCCCAAACTTCTCTCCCCAGTCTCTCTCCAAGCATCTCTAGTCCACTCTGTTCCCATTTTTCCAGGGATCTATGTTAATCTAGTCACTCTGCACTCAGCAGTCAGGCTTAAGCACCACAGAGCTGGGGAAGAGCCTGTCTTGGGGGTGGGGGTATTGTTTACCCTCAGACTGCTACAGCCTAAAGGGGAGAGGTCTGCCTAAGCATGTTTGGGAGATGACTCAGCACCAGGTTCCCTGTGGCTCCTCTCTCCACTCTCTCCCCAAAGCTTCTATCCCTAGTCTCTCCTCAGGTGTCTCTAGCCTACTCTGCTCCCCCCTTTGCTGGAACCCTGGGTACGTGACAGCAAATGAAAATTTGTGCATTGGCCCTTTAAATGGCTCTTTACCTCTCCAGCCATCCATTTCTGGAAGAGAGCAATCCTCCCGCTTTTCATCACTGGTTGTTATGTGTGTATTTGTTTTCTCTGGTGTTCTAGGCTGGTGATTCCAGCTTAGGGTTTAGACCTCATTCTTCTTGGGAGATCCAACCTGCCACTTAATTATCCCTTAGGCACTGCCACCAGTGGGCACCCAGCCATCCCTCTTGAGTCTCCACCACACTCCTTACCAGACAGGTTGTACTGAGTCTGGTTCTTCTCTCTGTCCAAGGTTGTAAATCTTCTCTTTTGCTATTATTAGCAGAGTTGATTCAGGAGAATCTTTTTCCTTCCCTTTTCCAGCTCCTAGTATCCATCTATATTCTTGGCTTATGGTTACTTTTTTATCTTCAAAGCCAACAATACTTCTAGCAGTGGTCCCTTTCTTACTCTGACTTCTGCTTGAGTCCTTACATATTTTCTAAGTGGAACTCCACTGCCTCTTCTTATAAGGGCCCTTGTAATTACATTGGACCCACCTGGATAATCAAGGCTACTGTCCTCATTTTAAGATTGTTAACTCAATCATTCCTACATTTTTTTGCCACATAAAACAACATTCACAAATTCTTGGGATTAGGACATCTCTTGAGGGGGAAGGTGTTAATCAGTTTATCACACCACAGGGTACTAATACTGCCGAACTTCATTAATAATTTAATTAAAATAGAAAAACTTCCCTGGCTGGTGACTCAGTTGGAGCATTTATACAAGAAAAGGTGGGGGGTTCAATTCCTGATCAGGGAACATGCCTAGGTTGTTGTTTCTATCCCTCATTGGTGTGCATGCTAGAGGCAACTGATCTATGTTTTTCTCTCAAATCAATGTTTCTCCTTCTCTCTTTCTACCTCTCTTTCTCTCTAAAATCTATAGACGTATTCTTATATGAGGATTAAAAGAAAGATGGAAAAACAAACCAGCAATATTTGCTATATCTGTCTAATTACAAAATAGTCTGAGAACACTAAATCGATTTTGGCTAAACTTCCCAATTCAGGGATGTTTCTACTGAATTAATGTAAGCATGTGTCCTGAACTATGCTCATTGCAACCAGCTGGAGAGTATAACAAACAAACAGCTTCAAATACAAAGCCCAACCCACTCCCAGATCCATAAACTTAGAATTACTGAGGATGTTATTCATTCATCAGTATTTTTTAAAGCTCTACCATTAATTCCATTGTGCAGTCAGGTTTGATATCTACTGACATATGCATAAAGAACAGAAACTTCAAAAAACCCAGGTCTGGGATTGCTAAAGTAAGTTATAATGATGTTATGTAAATAAAATTGAAGAATTCAAGAAACAATGTCTTAATTTTGAAAGAAAATTACAGCTCTGGCTGGTGTAGCAAAGTCAATTGAGCGCAGGCCTGCAAACTAAGGGATCGTGGTTCGATTCCCAGTCAGGGCACATGCCTGGGTTGCAGGCCAGTTCCCAGCAGGGGACACATGATAGGCAAGGATACATTGATATTTTTCTCCCTCTCTCCTTTCATTCCCCTCTGGAGATAAATAAATAAAATCTTTTTCTGGATATTAATTTTGTATCCTGCTACTCTGTTGAATTCACCAAACAAAAAATAATTTTACACAGCAAAAGGAATCGTTAACAAAAAAGACAACCCACAAAATGGGAGAACATATTCACTGATACATTATATATTGGGTTAATATCCAAATTCATAAAGTACTTACAAAAGTCAATGCCAAAATAACAAACAATCCAATTAAATATGGGCAAAAGACCTGAAAAGACATTTCCCAAAGAGGACATACAAATGGCTAATAGACATATGAAAAGATGCTCAATACAACTAATCATCAGAGAAATGCAAATTAAAACTACAATGAGATATTACCTCACACCTGTCAGAATGGCTATCATCAATAATTCAACAAACAACAAGTGCTAGTGAGGGTATAGAGAAATGGGAACACTTCCGCACTGTCGGTGGGAATACAAATTGGTGCAGTTGCTGTGGAAGATAGTATGGAGATACCTTAAGGAATTAAAAGTAGATCTGCCTTTAGACCCAGCAATCCCAGTTCTGGGAATATATCTGAAGGAACCCAAAACACTAATTCAAAAGAACATAAAAACCACTGTGTGCTTTGCAGTATCATTTACAATCACAAAGATGTCAAAGTAGCCCAAGTGTCCATCAATAGATGAGTGAATGAAACAATTATGGGCCATTTACAAAATGGAATACTACTGGACTATAAAACCAAAAAAAAAGAAAATTTTACTCTTTGCAACAGTATGGTTAGACCTGGAGAGCATTATCCTTAGTGAAATAAGCCAGTAAGAAAAAGATAAATACCACATAATTTCACTCATATGTGGAATTTATTTATTTTTTTTTACTTTTTAAAAATTACATTTATTTTTTTCCCAATTTTTTACATTTAATTATTTTCAAGTACAGTTTTCTGTCTATTACTCCCCTCCCATCCCACCCCCATGCTCCCCCCTCCCTCCCATTTCCACCCTTCTCAGTTGTTGTCCATGTATCCCTTATATAGGTTCCTCTAAATCCCTCCCTTATATATGTGGAATTTAATGAACAAATTGAACTAACAAGCAAAATACAGAGACTCATAGACAGACAGCAGGATAAGTAAGGTGGGGGAAGAAAAATAACTCATGGACATGGACAACAGTGACATGTTGGGGTGAGGAGGTATAAGGAAACTAAATGGTAATGGAAAAATACAATTAATTTTTTAACTCAAAATATTTTCAGTCTCACAAAATCAAATAATATAAGGTGATAAATTAATTGAATGATGTGCATAAGACTACAGAGAATGGTGGAAAATGGAGAGGTAGAGAATGCATGTCCTTTATAAAGGCAAAGAGGTTTATGGTTTTTTTTTTTAAGATTTTACTTATTTATCTTTAGAGGGGAAGGGAAAGAGAGAGGGAGAGAAATATCAATGTATGGTTGCCTGTCATGTGTCCCCTGCCGGGAGCCAGCCTGCAACCCAGGCATGTGCCCTGACTGGGAATCGAACTGTGGTTGTTTGGTTCACAGGCCCATGCTCAATCCACTGAGCTACACCAGCCAGTACTATTTTTGTTTTAAACACCAAGACCAAACAAAACACATGTCCAAGACAGATTCAGGCCACCTGCTGCCTTTTTATACCTCAGAAATACAATAAATTTTCCATTTAAGTGGCAGTTTCCCAGCTTTTTATTCTTCAGAGCTTTATTAAGGTGTTGCATATATAGCTTCATGCTTTTGGTGTATAATTGGCAGTAGTTTCATCCTTAAATCTGTTCCAGCTTTTTATTTCCTAAATTCCCAGATTTAGTACACATGAACATAGTATTATCAGAGCTGTTATTTAGCTCCCCAGTAGAAGCTGGTCATGGTAATGTTACGACAAAGTGTGTATTTCCAGAACTGAATTAACTCTTTTAAAACCAAAAATATATAGAGTATTTTGTTTGCAGGGCCTCAAACTAATATGTTGCTTCTTTCCACTGTACATACTTACTCAGGGAATTCAGTATGTCTGACTAGAATCATTTTTCCATACATGGTATAGCCGTCGTGGGCTCTCAAGTGCCAAATAAAGCTCAAAAAACTGTTGTATAAGAGCCAAGTGTTACAAAGGTAGAACTCAGAGGCAGGCCTGACTTGCCTTGTGCACTATTGAAGTCAATCTCAGGTTGTTTGTAGTTACAATAGGCATTAAAACAGTAAGATATCAGAATTTACTTTATCTGCCAGCAGAGTTAGTTAAATGTCCAGAAAAAAAGTTTCAGACTCCATGATAAGATTTCTCTAACCATTTATAATTTTATCTTTATGTATTATATGTACTATAATATGTATTGCATGCTTTTAAGGTGCTCTGTATTATCCAGTTCCTGATTTCTTTTTTTTTCAATATAGGTGTAGCAAGGAAGCAAGAAAGTAGAACATTTTAAGCCAATTCAGGAGAAACCATTAGCAAGATTTTTTACATGTAGTAGCAAGATCTTTATATGTAATAGCAAGAAACTGCTGTGCTCACATTGTCCACCAAGAGTGAATAAGCAATTAATCAAAATGCACCTTTAACAAAGTTGTAACAATAAACAAAAGTGTGTTTAGATTCAAGAAGAGTGTAGAAGGAAAATCCTGTGTTGCATTATATGCACAGTAATTCCCTGGAGTTCTTACCCTTTCTCCCAATATGCGGCCTATTAAATGTTCTCATTTTTCCAGGATAAAAACTATGGTTAATCCCTTAAACCTGCAACTGTATTCCTTCTCCTTTAAGTGGTTTGAGGTTCACTTCAGATCCCTTCTAAATTTACTGATTCTCATTCTTTTTATTTTAGTCTCCACCTTAATACCAAGGTTAACTTTCTGAAACAGATATCCAATAGCACCCCTCTAATCATCAAACCCCTTTCAACTCTGAAACCATATCTCCAATAACTTCCAGTGTTACATCACATGGTTTAGAGACACAGAACTTCTTTTAGTCCCTACATCGTGCCCTTTCATGTCTGTATTTTCACTCATAGTTTGGACTGTTGGGAAATGCCTTTGTCCTGGGTTTGCATGATAAACTCAAGAGTCAGTTCCTAACACACCTAGGCAGTGCCGCTGCCCGCAGCAGCAAGGGTGGTCGCGAGGTGAGGCGAGGGACTTAAAAGAATGGAGAGGACCATAAGCTCTGCTGGCAAATGGCAACTTTATTCAAGGAACTGCTGGCTTATATGCAGAACTGCAGTGGCCTGAGAACAATGTTGTTTTACAAAAGTTTGTACACTCCCGAAAGCTATCAAGAGGGCAAGATGTTCTCATATCCTGAGAACATTAGCCCAAAGATAGCAGTGTCCTCATGACTATCACTTTCTTGGAACATGACGCATATGCCAAGATCTTGTTCTTCAAGGCTGAGAAGGAGAAGGTCCGGAAGATGTCAAGATACCCGCCGGCTCCAGGGACCAGAAACCAAGTCCCTCCACCATTTTCACAGTGGGGGCTCTGTCCTTGGTCCCCTGCGGCCTGGCGGGCTCCCACAAGGCAGAGATCTTCTCTCTCTCCTTTGTATTCCTTGGCTCCCTATATCGTTCATATCCATGCTTATCAAAATTGCCGTATAATTATATATGTACACTTATATCCATCTACTGTTCTATTCTATCAATTTTCTGTGATAGAGAAAGCCACTCTTACATTTGCAACAGCATGGGTGGATCTGTAGATTATTAACCTAAGTAAAATAAGCTAGACAGAGAAAGGCAAATACTATATAATCACACTTTTATGTGAAAGTCTAATGAACAACAACAAAAAAATATGTGAAGTCTAATGAACAAAATAAAACTAATGAACAGAATGAAAATAAAGGCATGGATGCATGGAACAGACTGACAGCTGTCAGAGGGGTAAGGGAGAGGGATTGAATGAAAGAAGGTGAAGAAATTAGCCAAAGAACATACATGCATGACCCACAGACACAGACAACAGTGTGGTAATGGCCCCACCCAAAAGGTGGGGCCAGGATGGATGTAGGTGGGCAAAGAAGAGGGAAATGGGGGCATCTCTGATAGTGTCAACAATAAAAATAATTTTAAAAAAGTGAAGAGGAACTTTTCTTATAGATTGAAAGAAGAAAGTGGTTTAGCCACTAGGGAAGATGAAGAAAAACCTGCTACTCATGAGTATCCTGTACAAATATGTTATTAAAATGAACAGGAAATGGAACTACTTTATTTGGCTTGTGGCGAGAATGCAAGAAAAAATGGAATACAAATTGAGGGTTGAGAATAATAAAGATTAAGGACCTTGCTGTTAAATGGAAGCAGACAAACAGCTCTTGGCACAGAATAGCAGGTGGCCCTCATTAGAGATATTTTGACTCTGCCAATAAGAACTGGATGGTAGCCTGCTCCCCTAAAAACTGTTTGATTATTTAGAGGATCTAGGTCCAGTACACTCGAGACCTAAAAATATTAGTTCAAAGAAAACATACAAGTTATTCATAAAGGCAATCAAAAGTTTTATAGTTTGTCCAGCAAGGACACACAGGATGAAATATGAATGATGTTAATGATTGGAAGAGATAGGTGTTGTTATAAGATACGCATATGTACTCGATGCACATTGACTGCATGTCCAGAATGTGTCAGGTCCTGTGCAAGCTGACAAAGATAAGTTTACAAAGATGCCTCCACTTGAGACACTTTGTTCTATGAACTTTCTGTCTAGAGGATACAGACGCAAACAACTTGTATTCATACTGTGGACTATATAAATAAGTAAGAGCAGTAGCAACAAAATAGAACAAAATCACTTGCCTCAGAAACAGACATTTGCTGACATGAAAGTGTAGTATGAGACACTGTATTACATAATGTTTTAAAAAATCAGTAAGCTGGACCCTGGCAGTGAGTAAAAAAAAATGTAATGGTTAATGAGGCCCTTAGATTTTAACAGAATTCATAACTAAATGGTTACTTTTATACTATTTTAAATATTCTCAAGCTTTTCTCCAATTTGCAGGCCCTGAATCAATTCAATTTGAAATTTTAGAGAGAGAGAGAGAAATTTTAAGAAACAAGTGTAAATCATGTGTAAAGAGTTAAAAGACAAATTATGCAACTTATTTACACATAATAAATGCATGGTAAATCTATCCATTGAGAAATGCTATGTGCTTCACTCTTATTCTCTTTGTTTTAGGATGCAAATATAGACAAAAAGGTGTGTTTTTTAGCATCCATGTGTATCTATGAATGACACAGTAGCCTAGCACTGCCAGAATAAATATTTCCCTGAGAAAAACTCCCTGATAGTGGAGTTTGCTAAATTGACTAGGAGTTAGAAACTGGCAAAACACATGCTCAGTAATGAAGTGAACAAATTAAACACTTTGGGCATTGATAATAATTCAAACATTCATTCATTTATAAATTTGCATTTAATGCAGCAATACTCTGCTTGTAAAGAGTTAATAACTAGCGATTTCCATCTCAACTAGTTGAAATAGTTAAAATCAATTCAACAAATATTAGTTGTTGAAGATGATGACTCATGCTCCCAACAATTGTTGATCCATTCTGGAGACTGTACAGAGCTGTCAATCTGATGTTTCATCAACAATCATATAGAGAATCCTGAGTATCACAAAAACATGTTCTTCATTCCATTCCATTTGTTCATTTATCTAGAATTCATTATTATGGCATATAGCATTTTACCGCACTTGTAGAACAAATGTAGTGGTGGGATAAGAAAAAATTAACATATTTAATATATGGAAAACTGTCCTATTAAAGAAGAAAATGTTGATGGTTGCTGGATAAGTACATTTTACTGCCTAGAGGGAAATTATTATAGATCTAAGTCCTGGAATCATACAGAGGAAGGTTTAGAAGGAAATATGGATATTCAGGCTAAAAAAATGTGACCAGAAAATGTTTGCAAAGGAAAATTGCGACTAATAACTTTTAGGCTTCTTGCTGTATCATGTCTACCACAGGTTTAACAGCTCATAAACTGAAGTCAACTTTCTGAATGATCATTTAATTCTTGAAAAGTAACCATAAACTAAGGGAGGAAAAATACTGAGATATTAATCCTGGCAGCAGGCAGCAATTCTAGGTCCAAAAGCTTAATGGGGCTGAACTGAATGGGGCATAACAAGATGACTAACCTAACAAAAATACAGTCCGTGTCCTCCAATGGATAAGGAATGTTCCTTCCTCATTCGTGTTTGAACATGGAGAACATAAAGTGCCAGTTAAACTGAGTAATGTTGCATAACTAAATTACAGGGATTTTGTTCAGTTCTCCAGTAGAGTACAAAAATATTCAAACATAGAAGTATTGTTGTAATCATCGGTTTGAATAGGCAGTCCCTCAGATTTCTGTAATATCTAAATTAATAGAAATGTGTTCTTAGAAAACTTACTCCTATAAAACTACATTAATAAAAGCTACGTGCATATTAAAGTTATATAAATAAGGGCTATGTCTGGCTCTTTGAGGTATGATTTTAATTCAAGAAATAGCTTTTGAAGAAATGTGTAAAGGGATTAATTTGCAATTTAATTTTAAGCAATTACTTCTAATTTTTATAAATATAGATATTTAACTTTGTTATAGTACTGGCATAATACTTGTTTTTCAAATGAAACCAAATGATTTATATGATGTATGATACAGCCTTGGAGAGATTTTATTTATTTTATTGGGTAATTTGAAATAGTATAGGAGATAATCTAAAGCTTTGCATTTAGTGATTGCAGAGGAGGACCCGGCACCCAGAAAATTCTACCCTTTATTTCATCAGGTGTATCTACCATGACCCAAAAGGCTCACCTATAGATAAGATGGTTTGGCCTTAATAGCACTTTGAATCTTTACATGCTCTGAGGTTTTGCACACTCCTTTGACACAGGTCTTTGCCATTAATGAGAGTCACATGAGTGTCACTTTGGAGAATGGTGCCACTAGTTTCTAACAAGTCAACCCTTCTGACTATAACATGAAAGGGCACCCAGGGTTTAAGATAGTGTGGAAATAAAAGACAGAGGTTATTTGCACTGCTGAGGAAATAATTATTAGTTGTATATCGCCTTACGTGTCATAGGTGGAGGAGCGCAGAGTGTGCTTGAGCTAAGGAAATCACTGCTTTTTGTTGTTGTTGTTATTGTTTTTGATAACATATAAAGTTTTCTAAAATTTGAAAGATTTCCCCAGTAGATCAAATTAAGGTGCTTCAGAAAGAAACATCAACCAATTTTCTGTTGCTCATATTGACTGTCTATTTTACGATAGTTTTGATGCTAGTATGTGAATAAGTTCTGTGTATGTCTTAGCAAAGACATTCTCTGTAAAAAATGGGAGTGTAAGGTGGAAGAGTGGTGAGAGAAGAGGAATGAGAGGCCAAGAGACAGAAAGTCTATTTTGCCTCACATATGCCATCTCATTTTTTATGTTATTTTTTAAGTTGTCAGTGACAAGAAAATCATGGTGCCAACAGAATTAAAAGAGGAGGCTGCTGTCTAAATAGAAGTGAGATTCAATAAGTCGTGGAAATCTATATTTACATATATTTTTAAATATTCTCAAAATAAGAAAAAAACTAAGAAAATTAAAAAGTTTTAGAAGCCAAACGGGTGAGTCATTCTCTCCTAGAAATGACAAACCTAATGCTTTGCACTAGGTTTTCCCCTTTCTGAGGTGTTTTATTCCTCCTCCAACAGTAGAGAGGATGTTACAAGCTAGAATGCTGAGGGAAGGATCTCACTTTGGACTGCCTCACTAAGGCCAGACAAAATTCAAAGTCAACATGATTGGTTTCAGGGTCAAAGTAACTGTAGTACTGGAGCATCAAGCTTTTGTATAAGTAACCCCCCCCCCCCGCAGTCTACATCACCTGAGAAACAGGAGGGTGGTCAGCTTGACCATGAGGGTAGGTCTGAGGAGAAGTGGGTGCTGTGTGATTATGGGGCTTCCTTTGAAGTGCCACTAACTACCTGGAAAACTAGGGGATTTCCTGGCCCAATTCTCCCTCATGCATTTGCTCCCCAGCCTTCCTCTCTACTCCAATTCCTCTTCATTTTATATCATACAAAAAAGTTTTCTGTGTTTTCATATATTTGAAACCTGAGACTGAGGTTAAATTATTTTTCCAATGTCACTTAATTAGTAAGAGGGAAGTTTGGGGCTGAACAATGGTATTTTGCTATTAAAAATTGAGGTACTATACATCACACAGCACTACCTAACTCATACCACCACATACACTTTAAAATAGCATTTTTTTAAATTTTTGTTGTACTTAGGATGAGTTTTAACTTTAATATACATACAAAAGCTACATGTTCCTCAAATAGATAGCATAAAGCTAATATTTTAAGTTATTTTAGATTACAATACAGACAAGGATTTACCATTTAAATTTATAATTATGTTTGTTATAAGTTTTGCTTATTGCAAGAAGGATGTTCAAGAATAAGGTGGTCTTGTTGATTTACTGTGTAATCCAACTCAGGTCACAGAAGCCTTATTCATTTTTTCCTTTAAACATTTAGATGTGGGAGCCCACCAGGCCGCAGGGAACCAAGGACAGAGCCCCCACTGTGAAAATGGTGGCGGGACTTGGTTTCTGGTCCCAGGAGCCGGCGGGTATCTTGACATCTTCCGGACCTTCTCCTTCTCAGCCTTGAAGGAAAGAACAAGGTCTTGGCATGTGCGTCATGTTCCAAGGAAGTGATAATCTTGAGGACACTGCTATCTGTGGGCTAATGTTCTCAGGATGTGAGAACATCTTGCCCTCTTGATAGCTTTCGGTAATGTACAAACTTTTGTAAAACAGCATTGTTCTCAGGCCACTGTAGTTCTGCATATAAGCCAGCAGTTCCTTGAATAAATTCGCCATATGCCAGCAGAGCTATGGTCCTCTCCATTCTTTAGTCCACTACCTCACCTCGCGATCCACCCTTGCTGCTGCGGGCAGCGGCAGAGTGGCGCCCGAAGAACAGGGACCCGGAAAAAGGGGGTCAGGGGGGACCAGCAGAGTCCTAATCGCGAGGATAGGGGAGCCCGAGAGGACCGCTGCTACGGGAGTCCGGTAAGTAAAAAGCAAAACTAGCAGGAAGCAGTGTTGGAGAGTTTTTAATCATGGGAAGTTCCCATTCATCAGATCAGGGACTTTTTGAAAAAGTCCTCTGCTCCTTATTGAAGGGGCGAGGCATTACTACCTCTAAGAGACAAATACATTGTTTTGTAGATTTTATTCAACAAGTTTGCCCTTGGTTCCCGGAAGAAGGTACTATTAATATGGAAACTTGGAAAAAGGTAGGAGAACGTATTCGTGAACACTACCGTGCTCACGGTCCAGAGAAAACTCCTGTTGATGCGTTTTCTTTATGGACATTAGTTAGAGATTGTCTTAGGGGAGATTCTGAGCTTGAAAAATGGGAACGTGGGACTCGTGGCAGTTTGCCAGCCATTCATTCGGCAGAGGATCTTTCTCGCCCTCTGCCTTCAGTGCCAACTGCTCTGCCTCCTCCAACTTGGGAAGCGCCATGGTATGAAAAACCAGATCTTAAGGTGGCGACTAATCTTAAGGTGGCGACTGATCTTAAGGTGGTGACTGATTTTAAGGTGGTGACTGTTCAATCGGAGCCGCCAAACCCTGATGAAGTAGATTGGGGAGATCTAGCAGGTCAAGCGGAGCCCGGATAGCTCAGTCGGTAGAGCATCAGACTTTTAATCTGAGGGTTCAGGGTTCAAGTCCCTATGTCAAAAGTTTGTGCAACAAGCTATTCAACAAACTCGAGATCAGTTTCCTCTTGCATTAATCATCCATTACATGGATGACATTCTATTAGCTCATGAAAGCGAGTCTTATTTGTATTCAA